>NC_079168.1:77655439-77962939 GCF_947568905.1 Ostrea edulis
TTCTGCAATTCTTTGTTTCTCCTTAAGTTTTACTAGGGAAATGCTCGAAGATGCTGATGATCTGGATATGGATCTGTGACTGCGCTGTTTCATTCTGCATCTCATATTTCACACTTTCCTGACGAGAAAAGAATTCTTCTACTTCTCTTTTGAAGTTCATAAGTAAAACATCATAGTCATAATGACAATTCAACAGTTCATCCTTTTCTTTTTGATCTTTACACCCTACGACAATTTGTTCAAGCAACACTAATAAAAATATCGTAGTTTGGAAGCCACTTTGAATACTTCTTTATTATCTTTTTGATTCTCTGTCTTATTTTCTAACATTAGTCTCTTAATCTGAGTGACTGACTGTTTCAGATATTTGAAGGATAATTCTAACTTGTACAATTTTCCCTTTTCAGACATGCTTCCTCGTTCTTCTTCACCATGAACTGACATGATTTCTAATAGTCTGGGATCCGCTGAATGTATAATCACGTCAATGTTGTAGCATCCGTATATATATCTGACAAAACAGGCCAATTCAGGGCTCATGGTGGTTGTGACCGGTCGACAGGGGATGGTTATTCCTCCTGGGCACCTTATCCCAGCTCTGCTATGTCCAGGTCCGTGTTTGCCCAACTCTATATTTTGTATTGCTTATAGGAATTATGAGATTAATCACGGTTCGTTACCTTCACCTTTCATTTATGACATTCGTAAAACTGGAATGTGTTGTGTACTGATTTGCACTTGATTAATATTTCTGACTTACACAAAATTCTAGATGTTCTTTTTACAACGATTTTTGACAGTACTGTATAAAAATTTATTGATTGTATTGTAAAACTTATACGGTACCAATTTTGATGCACCAGATGCGCATTTCGACAAATAATGTCTCTTCAGTGATGCTCAACCGAAATGTTTGAAATCCGAAATAACGATAAACTTGCTAGAGCTATTATAGGGAAAAACAGAGGGCCAAAAAGTGGAGTCAAATTCGTCTAAGGATAAGAGCTATGCATGAGGGAGATAATCCTTAATTTTGAAATGAATTTCTAAATTTTATCACAGCAATTAAATATACATCCGTATTTTCAATGTATATTGTTTAACGTCCCACTCGAGAATTTTTCACTCATATGAAGACGTCACCATTGACGGTGAAGGGCTACAAATTTAGCCATATCCTCGGCTCTTACGGTCTTTGAGCAGGGAGAGATTTTTATCGTCCCACATCTGCTGTGACACGGGGCCTCAGGTTTTTCAGTCTCATTTACTCGCCTCTTACGACAAGCAAGGGGTATTGAGGACCTATTCTAACCCCACGGAATACCATATAAAGATGATGTAACTCTGTTTATCCGGGTCGTAAACGGGTAATGTCTGGAGTCTTCATTTTAGTATAAACAGCCTGTAAATTTTGTGGTAATAAGCACTTGCTAAGAATTATATAAGCATTCTACACAATTACATCTGAGGATTCACTGGACTTAACAGCTGAGTTGTAACAGTTCATATTTCTCGTATGTTAAATCAGCTAATGTAAGTTTATAATTTTTCATTTATCTGTCAATAACTATAAATCAATTCTTAAATCTCTGAATTCTTTGTGATTTGATTTTTGTTGGGTTTACATGGTTTATTCTGATCCACAACAAAATGGAGGCTCGTCCAAGATCAAGAATTATCGCAATTTTTCAAAATTTGTATCTAGTTTATTTCATTATTGAGTTTCATAGCCACTGAAAATCAACATGTTTTCGGTCACAGATTTTTTTTTCGCTGAATGTTGAAATTCAGGTTTTTAATGCCTTGAAAAAGGATGAGTTGGTTAGAGTAGTTCTACAATTTCAGTTAGAGATTAAAGAAGATGGGTAACTTTATCAAGCCGAGAACCCACAGAAGGACAAATATCCAAGTTAAAATTGAAACTCTCCAGAAAAAGAAAAATTTGCATTCTAGTTTTAAAAAATCAATCCATAGTTTCCAAAAATGCTTTTTCGATGTGCCCATTTCAAAGGAACATTGAAAAAATCCCATTTAAAATCACGTATACGCGAAAAACGAAATTACAGTAAATTTGACTTTTCGAAGCAGATTTCCATATGGAGTGGGCCAAGTCTCCATTGTGAACTGAATAAAATATGTTAGTACATGTTCAGGTGTAATATGTTTTGTAAATAAAAGTATGGAGACTTTACCCACTCTATGAAAAAAAAACTTAATTCTTGTGTATAACTTTTGTCGTATTATCAAGAAAATTTCTATGTCCACGACGGGTGACTTTAGATAGCTTAAAATTCAGAAATTCTTCATGGGATGGATAGCCGAGGTGCTATAGCGGCAGTCTCAATGAAGTTTTGGACAGGCCCAGATTGCATATCTGTGGTTCGAATGCCAATTTTTCATACCTATTATTTTTTTCTTATGAATTATTAGACTTCCTGATCCCACCTCTGGTGTGTCCTGGGGTCCTTGTTTGCCCAACTATCTATTTTGTATTGCTTGTAGGAGTTATGAGATTGATCACTGTTCGTTACCTTCACCTTGCACTTCCCATAATTATTTTTTCTCTGGCATTTTATACTAAGTTTTACTCATAGCATGCAGTCTTAATGACGCTCACGAGTAATTGATTCCAACATGCATCAATTAAATGTAAACAAGTATGGGGCCTCCTGTGAAGTATGGATGTTGTTTATGCAAGGTGAAGATAACAGTGATCAATTTCATAACTCCCACAAGCAATACAAAATAGGTAGTTGGGCAAACACGGACCCCTGGACACACCAGAGGTGGGATCAGGTGCCTAGGAAGAGTAAGCATCCCCTGTCGACCGGTCACACCCGCCGTGAGCCCCATATTCCGACCAGGCAAAACGACATCTTAAAGGAAAGTTAAAGAGAATAATTTCAACACTGCTTAAGAAGTTACTTGAAGAGATCATGACAAAAGCCAAACATGCAACCAGTGCAGACTGTCTAAAAGGCACAGTGAACTACAGTTCAATACAAAAACAAACGCAAATCAAGTGTCTGCTTCTGTCCCATTAGTATTTGCTGGGAAATTTAACAGCAAATACAAATGTAAAAACGGCCTCAGAATTGTACCAAAAGAGGCGAGAACTGATGCCTTTATCATATTCGGTATACCAGTACCAGTAGGTTGTAAATGCTGTTCAAAAACATTTGTTGGATAAAAACTGAATCTAAATCAAAGCATTAATACTGCACCATGCAGAAAACGCCATTCCACACTTGATTTACACCACAGAACATGCGAAGTTTCTCATTCACATCAGGTAATATGTCAATGGAAATGCGAAGCACATACTGTTGGATGTTGCGAGCATATATGCAAGGTTAAAGTTTTTAAAAAGTAGGTCAAACTCCAAGGTCAAGGGTCAAACATTTTGGTTTTGTCACAAGGAATACTCGTGTGAAATATCAAAGCTCTAGCACTTACTGTTCAAAAGTTATTAGCAAAGTTAAAGTTTCAGACAGAATGACAGACAGGACAAAATCAATATGCCCCCCGATCTTCGATCTCGGGGGCATAAAATTGACCTTGACAAACCACAGTCACATACTTGTACAGCATTTAGAAATTATAGGAAAGCCTTTGTTTTGTTTCTTCTGACACTCCTGATATTCAGGGTTCAAAGTTCAGTTTTATCAATTCTATGGAGGATTAAAAGCCCTCTTGTCTCAAGGAGTTTTTTTCACTCAATGGCACTAGATTTTGAGAGATATTGGTGCTGCAGAGATTTTGTTGTTAGAGAATGTTTTGCCTTTATCTGAGCAGACTTCTGCTGGTGTGTCAGTTTTATTACAGGGTGTGGAGCTGAGCGCCATTGATGTTACCTTACGAAGAATGTATCTGAAATCAGATTCCTGGACCAGTTATCGTAGGTGTTCAACCTACTCTTCCTGTTCATGGTGTTTTCTTGTTGCTAGACAACGATTTAGCTTGTGGCAAAGTTGCATCAGAACGCATAGTTTGTGAAAAGATGACAGCATGTGTTGTTATCAAAGCGATCACAAGAAAATAAATCGAGTCTCAACACGTGACATCATTTCACACAGCTGATTCATCTCATGAAATTTACCTCACTGACGCTTTCCTATTTCACTTTTGATGGCAGTTCACATGAAAACAGACAGCCAGTTGATGATGGTCCGCAGTTAGACCATGACAAGGGCACCCTCAGTCGAGAGCAGTTACTGACTGAACAAAATAAGGACCCTCATATTGTCCAACATAGCAAGAGGGCCATTGAAAATTTTTGTAAAAATGGCGTGGATTCGATTTGAATCTCATGTACCCAAGTTCACATTATTCTAAGATGTTACATAAAATCCGTAAAAGCATGTAAATCTTATTTTCTTAATCATCTATAATCACTTCTTGATTAACGCGATTGTACCATGTCTCCTATGTTTGTGAATTTGCTAAACACCGATGCAATAGTAACTACTCGGCTATTTCCGTAACCGCAAATGAACCGGTAACGGAAAAGGACGAGCGCGTGATCCGATTGAACACCGACGCTGAATATGACGTCACAATGCACTGTTAATTACATCAATTACTTTATGAATATGTTTTCCCGAGTTCAATGAATAGGCGGGTTAAAGAGGTTCGCACCTGAGATTTGCACTAATGTCAATTTTTTTTGGAAAGTGTATTTTTGATTTCTACATTGAATGCATCGTCAGTTACCCACGGGTGCTTCTAATCGATTCTCTCTATCATCACCCGTGAGTCAATCCTATACAAATAGCTCGTTTCTCATTAAATATGCATGAAATTTTTTTACCTTTTCTTATCCAATGAAATTATTTACCGCCGCGGTGGCCGAGAGGTTAGAGCGTTCGCCCTGCATGCGGTAGGCCGGGGTTCGAATCCCGGCCGCGACAGACCCAAGTCGTTAAAACGGGTAGTGAAAAAACGCTCGGCATCAGGTGTGAATGTCACGGGTCCTCGGAGATGACCTTAAAAACGGATGTTCCGTGTCACAGTAGGTGTGGCACGCTAAAGAACCCTCACTGCTCAATGGCCGTAAGCGCCGAGCATTGGCCTAAATTTGAAGCCCTTCACCGGTCTTGGTGACGTCTCCATATGAGTGAAAAATTCTCGAGCGAGACGTTAAGCAAGATATAATCAAGCAATCACGGTGCTTGGAATCTCCGCAAATAGCGCCGGGTGTATTGGATTTTCTATGAATTGGCTGTATAACGGTAACGGTACCAATTCAGTGTACCATTTCCCCCAGATAACCATTTCTCAACCCATCTAAGAGGATTCCCTGGGTATGTGATCGCAGTATTGGGTATAGTGTACTTTTTTCTGGGTATAGCGGTTTTTTGGGGGTATAGCGGAGATTCCAGTAACCCAAGCAATCAATCCAATGAAATTATCGGTTACATATACCTATTGATCTCCTTTATCGGAGATAAATATGGTGGTGTATGTTTACACAATCGTTTACAATGCAAAGCGGTAACCAAGGGAAAAACTGTGAAATATGTTTGAGGGAGCGTGTGTGGACTCAAAACCGTGGTTTGCGACGATGCATTGAAGGAGAATTGAGAAATTAAAAATTGGGTCGCAATGCTTGTTACTGAGCTACACTAGTAGTGTTCTAAACATTACATTTTTGCACCTGAAATTCGTCTGTTGGTGTCAACACATTACATAAGCAACACAAATCAACCACAACATTTTCAAAGTCTTGTCTTAAAATTTAAAATCGCACTGAAAAAAGTGGGGGCTAGAGATAAATTTTTACATCATTGGTGGAAATACTGATTTTTTAAAACAAAATTTTGAGTAAATTGATTCAACCTTTTTTTAAAGAATCAGGTTCTGTTTGGAAAAACTATATCAACAACAATTTGATAAATTACAACAGGTGAACCAATCTGATTAAAATAAGATCGACATAACAATAACGGAGCGGATCAAAGATCTTATTTTAATCAGATTGCAGGTGAACTAGTTCCAAATCTAGGGTGTCCGGGTAGCGCTCTCGCTTCTCACCACTGCGACCCGAGTTCGATCCCCGTGATCGGCAGTGGTTGTATGTGAGACGGTATGGTGGCAATCTCTACCCAGAGTTATCGTTCCTTACACTCACACGTCTCAAAATAAGCAATGTTATTCCACGTGTAAAATAATTCCACTTTTTTTTTTTTTACGGCTAATAAAACTAAGAACTACTTCATAAGATATTGGGAAAATGTAGGACAAGAAACTATTTGTAGATTTTTTTTCTATTACTATATATATTCTTCATGCATGTACCTATGTATAGGCCTGGTGCAAGGTAGAACAACCCAATATCCACGTTTCAACCCAAATCAATGTTTCTTGTGTAACAAATAGACTGACATCTGCTCAGTATTTATTTATTTACGTATATTTTTGTAACTGAAGTCAAAACCATACTTTATTTGAGCGTAAGTGCCATTTTACAAAAATCTTGTAAAACCCTTGAGACGTTGACAGAGGTGCAAGTGAGAGCAAGGAACGACAACTATGGGTAGAGATTGGGTATGGTGGTCGCCCGCTCGGACACGTGGGTTTCCTCCCATATAAATGACTCCCTAGCGCAAAACACCCCTGCATCAAAGGGCCCCATAATGGCATTGAAATATGCTTTCGAGCTTTCATGGGTTATCCTTGGTATTTATGTTTATATGTATGTATATACCGAATAAACATTTATTTATCTCAATTACTTGTATCATAAATCATAAAACGGAAATTAGTGCATTGAAGTATTTTCTAGTAAATACATACTAGTATATACATACTGTACCATATATATCATGTTTCCCTCCGCTACTGGCCGATTACCGGGGGAATAGCGATGGTAGTACAAAAATAGGGTAAACTTACCAATGTTTATTCAAACCATATACAGCACACCTGTCAGTGTTCTGACACCTCGCTCTCAAGCATCGTAAAAACGTGCTAATCAATGTGAACACACGGTTCACGAGCTACCCGCTTGATGACAATTATAAACTGGTTCCCCGCTGATTGGTGCTACACGAGAGAAGCGAGGTCATGATATGCAACATGTAGGTGTAACCATGGTATGATCATTGTAGATGGGTACAAATAAGAAACGTGGTCAATTCAAGTGAAAACATGCATGTTCCAGCAAACGTTCTGTAGCTGAGACGGAAGGTGGATCATGGTCAAAATTATATCCAAGACCCTCTGTGCATGCACATCGGAAGGCCTCGGGAACCAGGCTATATGCTAGGAATCATGTGACACCTACATGTTGTATATCGTACTTGCTAAAGACGTGCAGATCACAATTCAAAAATAGTAAAAAGATTGCTTTATCAAAATAAAAAACGTGACTACCACTTTAAATATGAATATTTTTATTGTTTTGTGTGTGTTGTCTTTTTCTTTCTTTTCGAAATGCACTCGTGACAATAGCTTGGCATAGGGCCTAGTTGTCAACAATTTAACGTATCATAATTTGTCTAATCCAAAAATAAATAATGATTGCATTGTTTATTTTAGAAAAACAGCGCCAATTACAGATGTATAACGGAATAACATCACCAAACAGTTTGTAGACAGCGACCCATATAAACATTATTTACTCACAATATTGCTGATTTCATACACACTTTACTCGATCGCTATATTTGGGTATTTATATCGTTATATGTGTGCACTGGTGGCTAACACATATAAAACTCGGACAATTTGTCAACATCGATTTAAATGTTGCCCAAGGTAAATAAAATAGGCTCCTAAAAGTTGAGTTTTTAATAATATCTCGCAGTACTTTCACAATCCGAAGAGCGCATGTGACGTCACTGTACCACGTGACTACCTACCTAATTAACTAGACTTTTTGAAATCGGGGCTTAGATTTAAGTCTGTATTGTGGTTAATTATCACAAAATTTCGGCGAACGAACTATTAGAATTAATTACTATATGCATAAAGAAGACGAAATGCATGTAAAGTTGTATACTTTGAAAACATGAAATGTGTCCTTTAAACACTCGGCTACATTTGACATGTGTTCTAAAATTAATTTATTCATTTTTACACATGTAATATCACTTCAAATATGGGTTATTTCCATTTTTTACCGGGACTGTAGTGCTAAACTGTCCCCTACTATACTAGGCCTACCTCAATCTCTACCCAGAGTTGTCGTTCCTTGTGTGATCCTAAGTCCTGCACCACAAGTACTTTGATTTTGATGGTACTTGGTCAAAAGTGAACAAATGATCAATGTCCAAAGTTTAAATCTTCGCATCTATTACCACTTGGCGTGTGTTCGTTCAATATTGAAAAGATTTTTTTTATTTTTTTTTAAAGTCTTTGTCTTAAAAATGTTTTCTTGTATACAGAAATTTCAAGCGTTGTTTAGACGTTGAAGAAATACGACGCAGCACGTACTAGACCTCGTTTTGCTTGAGAGGTAAGCTTGGGTTGTACTGAATGTTGAATTAAGATTTACTGTGGAAAATATATTGTATAATACATGAATGTCAATGATTAAGATTACAGAGTTTGTTGTTAACAGGAACAAAGTAAGATTAGTTTGTTTTCCAACAAGATATTTTGTTTAAGAGGCAAACAAATACTGGGCACAAGAAAGGGGTACTTCCGGTTTTGTGATCGTACTAAAAACGCTTTTCTAAATTTCAATCTTCCGGTTTGTGATCGTATGTTTTACGTATAAATACGGGGTACATTATCGCAGTCTGATATATTAGGTTGACTATCTTTGAAGAAGGTATTGTAAGAGTATTTAGATATGTGATTTTCTTGAGGGTTACGTAAATGGAGATTTTTAATAAAAAAAAAAAATGTAATACTAAATAGGGCATAGACAGTTTAAAATTTATGAAAGTTTATGTATTCAGAATAGTGTTTCGTGCTTACGGAGTATTGACTCAGTAATTATAATAATTCACTGGTAAACTCAAGATTACTAGGCATGTTAAAGGCCTTTTCCTTGAATTATAAATTCCCATCTTTGTTGGTCAGATTCTTTTGTTTCACTTTCATTAGTAGTTTCAATTTATTTGAGTTCAAAACTTTTTAAATTTTTAAAAGTTATGCAGTCCTCACAAACACCTGGAGTATCAGGTCTCAAAATAATGACTAAAGTGGTGGAAATTTCGACTGGCGATCAAGAATGAAGGGACAGTCGCCATTTGGTGACCGGTGTTTTTCTTTTCCCATTGAACGAATTGTTTGAAGTATGAGCTACAAGGACGGATCCAGAAGGGGGTCTAGACCCCCCTTTTTGTGGACCAAAAAGTTTAAGAGTTATTCAATTTTACCAAGTCTTTGAGTTAAAATGATATGAAAGGTCACTCAAATTTATAAACACCAGTATATCAATTAATTCTAGGATGAATAAGACCACTGATATACATATATTTATGATATTTTCGTCAGATACAAGTATCTAAGAATTCTCAACAAGTAGAAGTAGACAATTTGAAAGTGAAAAAGAAGTGCCAGGAAATGCTCAGAATGCAGGATTTTACACCATTTACCCCAGAGCTTATATAAAGACTGTCTCGTGATCTCCCTAAGATGTTAACTTAATTATGTACACCAGCAAAGGGGTATATGGGGTAGGGGTAGAGGTTGTGAAAAGTACGTGAAAAATGAAGTGCTACGATCCCCCCACCCCATTTCACAAATTCCTTGAACTGTCTATGACCTAATATACTTGCACAGTCTGAATCAAGAGAGGGTTTCACAAAAGCATTTGGTTATAACATCTTATTCTGTTTACTTGAAGTGCTTAAATGATTCAGATTCAATAGCACAATGGACGCTAAAAAATGAAAACTTCTTTGGTAAACCAAGGGCTTCTAACAAATCGGAAAGGGAACAAGACAGTTTTTTAACGCAGCACGAGGAATCGGTGAAGGAAGATGAGTAACGTACATTCAAAGATTTGTGGTCGAAATTATATAAATGTTTTGGATTTGAAAAGGAAACGATGTCCATGTAGTGCATGCATTGCAATGCATATCCTACGATTGCAGGCAAGACAATTAAAATCGGGATCTAAAAACTTTAAAATTTGATAATTAAAATTTTTTTTTATATACAAAAGTTGGTCTTAAAACATTGTTACTAAAATATGGCCACTAAAATTAGCAATTGGGCACTAAGAAATCAGGATTGGTGGCCAACTGCAGTCTTCTCGAAAACATTTAAAACTTGCTGGCCAGTCGGACCAGTGAACTGTCTGAATTTACTGGCCCACAGTGAAATTTACTGGCCCCCTAATTTTTTTGTTTATCACATACATTATGGAATGCATTGTAAAATTGTACAATTAATTTACTGGAACTATGGTTATTACTCGTATTCATATCCACACTAAGACATTCTTTCTGTCGATACCGGAAAAACAACACCATACACGGTATTTTCTCTCTCTTCGCCCACAAACAACAAGACTACAAATTCACGTATTTTTCACAAACGTGAAAACAGCCTGAGTGCACCTTAGGAAGTAGCCAAACTAGCCTTCTCTACCAACATCAAATGTAAACGATTTATTAATTCTATAAACTATAAAAATTGCATAAAATCAGAGATAACTGCAATTGACGAAGTTCATTTTAATTGGACAATGCAATAAAGCAGCAATTACCGGTGTACAAAACGCGGCCATTTTTGTTGTTTCAACAAGTTCGTTTAATATTCACACGATCAATGTACAAGTTATCTTGACAATTACACCTTTAGTTATCGTTCTTTATGACATAAACAAACCATGATGTCCAAACACTTACTTTATGTGCTATTTTTTTTATTTATTTTTATTTTGATGGTAAATTTAAGCTAATAGGATGTTTAGATATCTAAATCCAACATTATATTTAATGTGACTTACAAAAAGTCTACAAGCCCACAGACTTCCTGATTTTTAATTTTTACTGACACTATCGTAAAATTCACTGGCCCCGGTCTTCGGACCACTGAGTTTTCATGAAGACTGCAACTGACCACTTAAGGGGAAAAAATATTTTGAGCCCTGAGTATGGATAGCCTGTGTAGAACTTTTGTACTTACATTTAACTCACTTCTACTCAATGAAAAAATAAATGTACATATGTGATTTCCCTGCCAATCATCTTCATAAGTATACTGAACAGTCAGTTTTTACTTTTTGAAAGGTTCAGGGTTTACGTTAATGCACATGTTACGCACAAAAATTTCATTTGACCCCCTGAAAAAAAAATTACTGCTTCAAAATGACGCACAACCGAAAAAAGTATTCCATGAAATGTAAAATGTGCATGTAAAGGAAAAATGGAAACATTTTTGCACTAGAAGGATTAAAAACTTGGCACAAATAACTTTTGTGAAAAAGGAGGAACTACTAGGGAAAGGGAAATAAACAAGTAACTGAACATTTTTACTGTACATAGAAAAGGCAAGTGAGGAAAGGTAGATATTGATTCAATTTCCTTTCAAAATGTATAATCAGTGAATTGTTTGCATTAAAAACGACAGAAATTAAGTAAGAATGTAAATCATTACAAATTATCTATGAAAAGTTCCACCGTTAACTAGCAAAAATGTTTAATCTCTTTTAAAAAACAACCATTGGTAGATTTTTTTTTATTTTCGTGAAGTGGCACATTATTCATTAAGCAGGTTATGATATTTAAATATTAGGGCTGTCACGGTTCCAAAAAAATTCCGGTCGGGTCAGTTCTAAAAATTTTACTACGGGTTCAGGTATTTCGGTTCGGGTCTATATAACTATTTCAAAAATCTAATATACAGTTAAAATCAAAAACCTTTATTGTATTTTGTCACAATAATTACTCGGGGACGTGGATTGATATTTGGTCTCGACATCCATGGTACTAGAAACAGCATTGTCACTTCTACTAGTTTCCATCCATGCTTTCAATGTTTTGTCATTGACGATGTGGCATATCTTCAATGCGTCTGACATATCTTTCATATACTGTCATTATTTAAATTTTTGTTCACAATGCCATCATTTAATTGATCAAAATAGAGCCACCTTTGAGGATTTTGACGACATAATGATTCTATTTTAAAAACCAAAATCGAACCGAAATACGGGAAAATGGAGCCGAACTTGACCCAAACATCACAACCCGCGGTTTTCGGTTATTTCGGGTACCCGTTGCAGCCCTATCAAATATATTATGTTTTAAAATTTACTAGCAAGTATTTAATGGTCATATATACATTTTGGAAGATATCACATGTTTATGCCTGATACCCTTTATATTGGTTATGATACATGCAATTGCAAAGTGGATTGAAAATTCAAATTGACTTCAAAAACTACAGTTTAATCCAGTGTTTTCACAGTCACCTGTCTCTTTTCATTTGTGACTTCAAAAGTTTTGACTGCAACAAATGACAGTCATAAACGATATATATATCCTATCTTGCGAATTAAAGTTCTGCAGTCTGAAATATTGCTAAAACGGTTTTAAGCTGTTGATCATGTGGCACCACCATTTTGATTCTATAGATTTTACAGGAGTTATGGGACTTGTTGAATTTGTACATGTTACACTATAGGAACACTGGATGCAACTCCTCGGACACCGCCGTACATAATTTGTTCAAATTTTGTAGGATTGTTTGTCACCATGTGTAGTTGATCATATTACACCGTGATTTTGATTCTACAACTTTTACAATAGTTAAGGGACTTGCACTTCACCTTTTTTTGCGGCGACGGGGAACATATTGCTATGCGTAGCAATCTTGTTTAGTCGGGCATGACAATATATACAAACAATCATGCACATCTGTATGTTGTAGGGAGTTCCAATGTTATCTATCGTGATGTGTACAAATGTATTTTTATTTTTTTTTTAAAGTATACCAAGATGGGGACCAGAGTCTACATTGGAAGATTGTCACATCATGCTAGAGAACGGGATGTCGAAAGATTTTTCAAAGGATATGGACGTCTACGAGACGTTATGCTGAAAAATGGATATGGTTTTGTGGTAACTATTTATCTTGTCTAAATAATTCATTATGAATTTACTATTGATGAATAAGGTATATGTCTGGTATTTTTATACAGATTTAGTTTGCAAAATTAGGTCACAATGCTGTACATCTGTGTTTCAAAATTTTGTAAGTCAAACTTGTTAAAATTAACAGGTATGATAATTATTTTCTCTTAAGAAGCTATTATTTTTTTAATAATATATATACATGTATAAAATCACTGAAAAGGCTATGACACTGTTGATTATTTAAAACTAAAATTTTCAACACAGCCCATATCTTTATGAAGAGATAAGTGAATTGTTCACTGTTGTTCGTGTCGTTGGTTATTTTTAGTGCTTCTTATAACCTTATTTATTTGACCTCGTATATACTATTAGATCCGACAATATGTAGGGAAAATCTTTAAAAAGATCTTTGTCTAGAACCACAGAGCCAAAGAAATGTACATTTACATGAAAGCTTCCTGACATAGTGCAGATTGAAGTTTGTAAAAATCATGGCCCCGGGGTAGATTGGGACCACATTAGGTAGGGATCAAAGTTTCACATGGGAATATGTAGGGAAAATCTTTAAATATGGGTCCAGATGAGCGATGTGGCCCATATGCCTCTTTCTTCTTTTTTTTTATTGGTTTGTGTGAGTTGAATTAACTTCCTTAAGTCATGGGGCACAGAGTGAATGGATATATTTCAAGGAACTTTTGTGCAGGTCGCATCACACCTTCACCTCCCACTGATACGTAACAAACATCAAAATAGAAACTATCCACTGAAACATAGTCCCTACATTCAAAACTTCATTCCAATTCATAAAGATTTGTTTTATTAAATGTAAACAGCATCATGAAACAGAGATGGATTTTTTATTATGTGTTAAAAAATAAGGAAAATTTCAGCTTTTATTTTCATATTTTTATATCATCATCATTATGAACTTGCACACTATGCACTGTAATATGGATGAGTTCATCGCTGAGTAGAGTCTATGCATACATAGTAAATAAATGAATTTATTGAACCAATGTTAACTGCAAATTTAGTGCAAATAAAGCAATGTCAAATTGAAAACGAAAGATAGTGGAATTATTTGATGTATAATTGTTGTATGCATTTTAGATATTCACAACAACGAAAAATTTACAAGCTCAAGTAGCTGCTTTCAAAACAACTTGTCCATCTTCCAAACCCATTATAAAATGGTAACCTCGAACTTTACTTGAGCCAATGGTTACATGTTCTATCCTGCTGACAGAACACAAAACTTCATTTTAAGGCACAGTATTTAAGTAATTCTTTAAAAATTTAGCGTTAGGCATTATTTCTTTTATACAAACATGTAACATAGGGTGAAATGTCTTTCATGTACAATATTTTTGCAGGAGTTTGAAGATTACCGTGATGCTGATGATGCAGTATATGAACTGAATGGAAAAGATCTGGCTGGTGAAAGGTAAGTCATGAAATTAACAGCATACAAAGTCCCACCCCCAAAAAACCCCAACAAATTTTACCAAATGTACTGGAGAATAGATTACCAGTGTTTTGACAGGCATGAAGTACTTGTAGTCCGTTGTACATCAGCACATGTAGTGATGTTATGATGTTTTAACTGTTAGTGCATTTATTCTACAGAGTGATAGTGGAGCATGCTCGTGGAGGTCCCCGTGGAGATGACCGGAGGAGTGGTTACCGTGACTTCCCACCCCCACGCAGAAGTCGAGGTGGTGGAGGACGAGACAAGTGAGTAAAATGCAGCAGAATACAAATTGCTCAACTTATTGCTACACAGTGAACTTTCACTAATTTGCAGAATTATTTCTACTGAATAAAGTTTCAATACAGCTTTGCTACATAGGCACAGACCCATCAAAAAGTTTTTGTATGTAACAATGTTTCTAGAGTAGAATTTGTATTTAAGAGATGTACTCCCATGGTTCCACCCATTCTGGGTCATGTACGTGGGTCTGCATGCGTATTTCCAAATGAAAGAGTGTCTTTTCACCCAATTTTTTGGTGGAAAATTCCCATGCCAGTTTATTCACATATGACCAGGGTTGAATACAGGAATATTTAGTTTAACAATCGTCAATAAGTACATGTATATGGGTAGGATTGATCAATCTGCAGCGAGTGTAAACAAATATTTAGCAAACCTTTTTGTTGCAGCCGATACTTAGACAAGGGTTGGATGCTTGTAATTGTCAATTTAAATGCTGGGAAGAAGTTAAGTGGAAATTGAATAAAAGATAAATGTCCGCTCTGTAGATCAATTGATTTAGTATGCCTTACAATCATCAATGTATGTTAATGTACAACAGAGATTTATATATCCATTTATTTTGAGATTTTTTTGTCTTAATTTTATTAAAGTACATGTATTTCTTGATGACAAGGGACAGTATCGGTACATGACAAATATCTGTCCTGATAAAAGGTTAAACTATTCAAATTTCTAATAATCTTATATACACATGTGTGTGTGTGTGTGTGTGTGTGTGTGTGTATATATATATATATATGTATATATATATATATATATATATATATATATAAAAGAGTTATTGCCTGTCAAAAATCGATGTCATTATTATTGAATGTTTATATGATATAACAAAGTGAACACATTTCTATGAGATATGGCTTAAGACTTGCAAAATATTATCCACATTTTGCTTAATAGAAAATAATTGGGTGAACACGGGCAGACATCAATTTCACATGATTCAATGATACAGGTGTATAATTGTGTATCATTTTACTCGTTATTAACAGTGTCTGATCCTAACCAGAAATACCATGATGTTACTGAAATTTTTGTAACAAGTGTGACAAAGCTAAATAATGTCATACTGAAAGTAGAGGTACTGATCTAGAAGGGGGAGACAGAAAATAGTCGCTGTCACGCGCAGCTATTTCCCATTTTATTTTATAAAGTTCAATATATGCCATTATCAAGGGTCTCAGTCCTTCATCCAGAAAATGCTGTGATAACTTTTGAGATGATCCTGGTATTAGATAAAATTTAATCATATTTGACATCGGAGGAGGGGGAGGGGGGGGGCTCCAAAAAAGCTTTTAGGAGGTGTCTAGAGACTAGGTTTCTATGTGTGTATGTCCACACGTCTGTCCTAACCGGATCTCCTTTACCTACGCGTTAGTATTGATAACTCATTATCTGCTTAGGACCCAAACTTATGGACACCTTCTCTCTCAAGGTCATCAAAACTCAAGTCGTTCTCAATTCTGAATTCATAACTGGATAATTATAAGACCATTATACATAGTTAAACTATTATTCGATACAGGTCATCATTCACAGTCTTTGCAATTGACCCTTATGGTCATATATATTCTCCAAGGTCGTCTTCCTGAATTTATAATAGCTCAGCTCAAGTTTTGTCTCATGGTTAATATTTAAAAAGAATTATAATTCACAGAATTTTTGCTATTGATGGAGTGTGTTGTATTCACCTAGAATACCGATTTCTTTAACGTGTATTAACATTGTTTATATTCAAAATCATTTTTAATGATTTGCAATTTTAGACTTCCCTCATTCAAGGTCATATCTCCAAAATCAAAGGCTATTTTAGATTCATGACTTGAAATATGACAGGTCCGTATTGGCTAAACTATCAAACTGCTTACTCTGTTAGACAGTTTTTAAAATATTAATCTGTCTTTTCCAGAATTGGCGACAGACGCCGGATGGCTGGAAATCTCGGGTAAATTTTCAAAATGGCCGTTAAACTCTAGAAGCACACAACATATTGTTTGGTTAAATTTTATTAAGTAACCAAATCAAATAGGAGATGTTGTTCAATAATTTTACAAAAGGAAATCATAAAATGGGGAGGGTGCGATTTTATTGTTTACTCTGTTTCATGATGTAATTTTATGACATTAAAGATAAATAATAGAGAATGAAGGAGTCAAATTTTTTGTAACTGTTGGAAAAAATATTCTTGAAAATTAGACTGGAGTTTAACAACTATATTGTATGCATTTGCATATATGATTGGTGTCGTGTGACCTGCAGGGATTTATCAGTATGTAGTTGGGGGCAACAGTCAGTCCCATTCCCAACTGAAAATAACCTCCAAATTGAGAGTTAAAATTTCCAGCAAAAGTTTATAATTTTGACTAAATTTTTCTAGTGGGAGGGAAGTCACTTCATAAAGGAACATGATCTTTGATTTTCATTTCCGTGATTTATCATAAAAATCTGCAGGAACAATATAAGCAAAATTCACAGTAGTACATGTGCAAAAATTAATTATAATATTGTCCTGCAAAAACAGTAAGTAGACATCACTGACCCATCCGCTCCACAAGTGCTGCAAACGTACACATACTGTTTATAGAACAGTGGATAACATACATTTTCAAGAAGCTTTTTCACACACATATTCATGAATCTATTTCAAATTTTTAATGGGTTACTTCAAAATTAATTTTGTGTGGTTGTATTTTTGTTTTTCTCTCACAGATTGGGCATCACATGGTGGTATAATTAATGGGATGGTTATAACTTTTGATAAGAAAGAAAGTAAAAACTCGTTATACATATGCAGCTGGTCATGTCAATTATGACTATGTACATCAACAAGCAGTAGAGAATTATTCACATTTAGCAAGTTTTCACAGCAGGAAGTTAAACTGTTGTATTTGTGGAGGATACTGATGGTGTTACTGGTTTTATGATGTGTCGCAGTGGTTATAAAACAATTACAAATTATCAATACAATTGATCACATTCACATATTAAATAACATAAGAATATGCACTAAAATGCAATGCAGGTATTTTCTTCCTGCAGAGAACAAGTTTTTATTATTATTTTTTTAAGTTCACTATTTGTAAAATCTACTAGGTATGAAAACATGGAAATTAAGAATATTGTACTGTTTTAGAAATATATTCTGATATCTTCAAAGTGTTATTTGAAATCAAGTACATACCGTTTCATCCTATTTACAAAATTAGATGGGGGCGGGATGGATCGTGCTTTGTGGTAAACAATAAAGTTCCTACGTTGATTGTCCTCTTGGTTGTTAGTTAATTTCAGAAATGATTTCCTTTGGAGATTGATTCTGTGTGTGTCACAGAGAAGAACAAGGGTCATATTTTTAAAATAGATTTTAATGAAATGACATTCCTCTCCCAATCAGCACTGATAAATCCCTGCAAAATGGCATGCTGAAAGGAATTTTCCACCGAATCAACTGTCATGTTCAATTGTTGTGGTATATACATTGGCGTATTTTGAAATAATTCTGTGAAATTTTGAAAATTTTAGTCGGCTTTTAGCTGAACTGTTAGTTCAGAAGAGCTTAATAGATGATAGATATCTAACATCTGAAAACAGAATTTCAAAAGACTAGGTTTTGCTGTAATTTGAATGACGTTTTGACATGAAGACTACATAGAGATATACAAGCGTGTATAAGAAAGTCTAGGAGCATTTTTCAGCTTTACTGATTCTTTTGTTTACATATGGTACTAAATACATGTTGAGGAGGAGGATTATTTCAGTGTTGAATACATTTTTTTTGAGTGATTGATATTTTATAGTATAGAAACTTTGATGTAGTTGAGCTTTACCTCCATGCTGTTCTTCTTACGTCTAGGTATGGGCCACCCACAAGGACAGAGTACCGACTGATTGTAGAAAACCTCAGTTCCCGTGTTAGCTGGCAGGTAAGAATTACTTTCTCCATACTGATACTGTCGTCACAGTGGAAATAAATATAGCAGTATTCAAGATATTAGCCGTTACTTAAATCATAACTCTTTTGCAGATTGTACACACATACGTAGAACTTTTATTTTGGTGTCAGTTGTTGTAAGCGTGATAAAGGCTAATGTGTCAGTTTTCTAGCACATGTCACTTGTAGATTTACAGGGAATTTTTGAAGAAAATAGCATCTAAAGTAAAATACATGCACATGTACAAGTAGCTCAAATGAGGAGACGATGCACCAGTCTAGCAGAAGGATATCTGATTGGAGTTCATCCTTTTTTCATCTGGACTCTGAAAAACAGACTTTATGCATTTATGAGTAATAATGTCAGATTTTTAACTGTCTTGTGATTTTTTGAATTAATGAAAGAATTGATTTTATGTAAATGTAATGTCTCCCAGATTTGCAACATAATAACATGTATAATGTATTTTCATAAAACCTCGCAGCCTCATTAGACGAGAGTGCTGAAAGACGAGAAGGTCTCATGATCAGGTTCAGGGTGCTTTCCTGTCTCGGTCCCGTTGTTAAAACTTGAGGTCAGGCCAGGTTTTTCCTCCTCCCTCCCGAAGGCTTTTTTCCAGGCAATCCGCAGCCTTCACATATTATTGGCTCATGGGGCAAGCCTCAACACATTGATCACAGGATATTGCAATTGTCTTTTGGGTATCTCCTCGGTGACCACACCTCCTCTTACTGGGCTCCTGCCTTTGATTTTCATGGTAGAACGAAACTCAGATCTACAATGAAAAATAAGGGTGCCTGGTAACACTGAAGACGAGCTGGGCAATGTTGGCACCACGCTTACACTAGGGGGCGCTTTTAGGGTACAGAGTACAGCAGTGGAGGTAATTCGTTTTCCATGCTGTTCTAATGATATCAGGGCTTGCAAGAAATTTATTATTTCAATATATATGCATTTGCAACTTCTTCTTAGCTAGTTTAAATATTTGAAACAGTGTGTGTCAAAATCTTATTTCAGCACTAGTCTGTACTAGATTATTCGGGGTAGAGATGACTAAACTTTACTAGTCCAAAGCATTTTTTATTAGCCTCTGAAAATATGATTTTAAAAAATGACTTTTATTTCGGTCATTTAGATTTTTTAAATAATGCTTGTATTTCTATTTCATCGCCTTATTATTTTCATCGTGCGTAAGCCACAGCCACCCAGCTTTTCCATTTATTTGAATAACTATGTCTTAATTCATAACATCTCATTGTTGCGAAGATTTCTTTGCCTTAACTGTCTTTTCCTCTTTCCTGGTTGTGCATGTTTTATAAGCCATTTAAACATGATCGTCGAAAATGACAAATGAATAACAGAACTGAACATGGACTGAGATCAACCTGGATAAAAGCATTGAGAGACATCATCACATAATTTAAGATTTAATTTTCTTGTTTATTGTAAAGAAAATATTTTTCAACAGTACTGAGAGAAAAATATAATAGAAATTCGACTAGTTAGATCAGGGTAGTGCTGACCTACTGAACTTTTACTCGTGTTCGGACATTGAGCTAATCCTTTTGGCACACACTGTTGTAATGGTGAAATGTCAATTTTGTGAATTTAAATGAGGTATTGGTCATAATGAAATTAGATTAGCAATTAAGCCCTGATTGAGTTATGCTTTGTATGGAATGGATAGATAACAATTGAATCTTTTATTTTTTCATGTTATAAGTACAACTTGTACAAGTAGAGGGCAGGTGAGTTTGAATAATGGTAAGACAGGGCATCTTGTAATCAGAAACATCAATCATCCCCATCACTCTGCCTGTGTAAGCAAGTCGGTAATGCTCTCCTCTTTGGTTTGAAGGATCTGAAAGACTACATGAGGCAGGCCGGAGAAGTAACATATGCTGATGCCCACAAAGAACACAAAAATGAAGGGTGAGTTTGTTTATACAGTCTCGAATATTTATTTTCATTTATAGAATATAAGGTAAAAAGAATTTATGGAGGGGAAATTGATTTTTCAATCAACATTGCTTTTTGTTGGATGTTTGTGTTGACATTTCTATGGTAATTTGAATTTCCAGTGTTGTGGAGTTCTCTTCCTACTCTGACATGAAGAATGCTATGAATAAGCTGGATGGAACAGAAATCAACGGGAGGAAGATCAAGTTAATCGAGGACAAACCCAAGCGCAGTAGGCGCAGAAGGTACTGTCGGAGAATCATGGTGTTTGGCCGGTGAAAAATTTTGCATCTAGGTTTTGTAAATTAGTTTATTGTTTTTCTTTTCAATATACGTACATTTATGTAGGAATTTCTCTTACTTAAATTAGTCTGTTTTACTTTTGTTGATGTGATTTCAGAATGATGCCATGATGTGTGCAATTGCCCCCAAAAAATATGACCGAACATATATATGTATGTGTGTTGTCTTTTTTAGTGTATTATATAAAGACATGTATTTATTTTTCAGTCCATCAGCAGCCTCTGACCTGACAATTTACTCCAGTGACTGGTCATCTGTTTACTGGTCAAGCAACGATGACGACTCAGTTGTCGATTCTGATGAGTCGAGTACGATAACTGAATGCAGTTCTATTTCCAGATGGAGTTCTCGATCTTACCATGAATATTGGGATTCATTTGATGTGTTTTCTAGGTGAGAGAGTTCATCAAAGACTAGGCAGACAGAAGATGGCCCAAAGAATGGTTTAGTTTCATTTTTAGTCCACCAGCACTGTTGCAGACCATGCTGCTTTAGAGAGTTGTCTGTTAGCTCCGTCGACATTAGATCATAAAAGGTTTTTGGAAAGTGGTAGTTTTGTTTTTATGGTAATATATATGCAATACATGCTGTGTATTTTGTTCTTTCAGTAACAGTAGAAGTCCCTCCAGGTCGAGAAGTAGGTCAAGGTCCAGGCGGAGGTCGAGGTCGGGCAGCAGATCCAGGAGCCGCAGCAGAAGCCGTAGTAGCCGCAGCAAGTCCAAATCCAAGTCACCAGACCGCAAGTCCAGATCCAAGTCACCTTCAAAATCAAGGTCAAGATCCAAGTCGCCATCAAAGTCCAGGTCAAGGTCAAAGTCTCGTTCTAAAAGTCCAGGCGACAAAGATGATAAAGATGATAATTAGGGTTTGGAAAAATAAGAATCCGAGGGACATAATTTCATACATGTGCATGTCAGTTTGTCCATAAAAGAGTTACAGATGGCATTGTAGTATACATTTCAATGTACAAAACATTTTTTTAACGCCTGCAGAGAAGGTTAATTAGTAGTAGTACCCCCCACAAGAACATGTGCATGACATTGTACAATGTACATTAGAGTTATTTTAAGAAATATACTGGTGTGTTTCAGCCTTTGTGGTGTGCCATGAAAGCACCGAATCGTAACACATAGCAGTATGGGTTAGCCAGTGGGCTTTTTTTCTCTCTCTGTCTTTGTTAAACAGTGATATATTGAATTTTACAAATCGACATATACATCTAATACATCATGCTGGACACCTTTGGTGTTCTCCGTTTATGTCTGAGATTCTGAGTCAGGCTTCTGATTCATTTTAGCATCTTCTGAGTCGCATTGTCATGCTTCATCATAAGTAAATTTCTTTGATCATTATTTTAATTTTTCATGCGTAATAAAATATCGTTTTAATTGATTGCCCCCATTCACTTTATTTTCACATTTGTTAAATAGTACATTTGTATTAATACCTATGGAAACATGTCATACATTGCACCTCGTTTATGCTGGGACATGTACAGTTGTGGTTTGGTAATGCTATAGGATTACTTTGAGGAAATTAATTGCATTAGACAGGCAAGTTTTTCAAAACTGCATGGATTTTGATATTTTTTTCCATAAGGGTAGAAAGATTTTCTTCAGTAATTACCAGTAGGCTATGAACTAACGAATGTATGTACACTGTGTAGTATTAATTGTTATCTTATAATTTCTGCTCAAGTGTTTTCTTTCCTTTTTCACATTGTTTTTTCCGTTACTCCCTGAATGAGCAGGTACTATGTATTGAAATTATTACAAACTTTTTTAAGAAATGAAGTAAAATACCCATTGTCTTTTGATCATTTACTTGAAGTGGATCCTTAACATTTTCAGACCATTTTTGTCATTAGAAACTTGTATGTTGTGAATAAATTTTACCATACCATGATGACGTCTTTACTTTGTAGATGAGGTACATGTAGCTGTAGACACATGTAATGATTTGGTACACATGATTCAGGTGCATACCGGACACTTGATAGGTAGAACAACATTCCGTAAATGCTAAATGTTGTGTTCAAGAACTGTTTTTGCTTCACGGGTCGAACTGGTAGTGAATTGTATATTGTTTAACGTCCCTCTCGTGAATATTTCACTCATATCACTCAACTGGTAGTAGAAGCTCATTGGAGGAACGTTTGCTTTGTAACCAGGAGGTTATGAGTTCCGAGTTTTAGTTTGATTGTTTTTTCGTCTCGCCCCTTCCCTTGGGGCCATAATTTGAACAAACTTGAATCTTTACTACTTGTAGATTCTTGAATTTAAATGTGTTTAAAATCAGGCCATTGTTCTTTACAAGAATTTTAAAGATTTTCCTTAGTGTCTTCTGCATGTAAAACTATGGCGCCATTCTACTCCTGGGGGCCATGATTTAAACAATGCATTATGACTCTACACTTATTGTGGAAGATTTTAGCTCACCTGAGCTAAAAGCTCGGGTGAGCTTTTCTGATCACCTGTATTCCGACTTCCGTCTGTCTGTAAACTTTTAACATTTTTTACTTCTTCTCAAAAACCACTGGGCCAATTTCAACCAAAATTGGCACAAAGCGTCGTTAGGTAAAGGGAATTCTAAATTGTTAAAGGGCCAGGTCACCTTCCAAGGGGAGATAATCAGGAAAAGGTAAAAATAGAGTACAGGCCCATAGGCAGGATTTTTAAAGGGGGGGGGGGAGGTTACATAGACTCGCAACGCGAGTCTATCACCTCGCACCGCGAGGTGCCACTACGGCAGGGGGTCCACTCAAGGCCCCCAGAAGCTCTGGGGTATTTGGTGCAAAATCCTGCAATCTAGCAATTTCCTGGCACTTAATTTGAATTTTGGAATCATGCCTTTTTTACTATGAATTTTCATAAAAAATCCCGACTTTAATAGTCACAATTCAAACAAAATGCCGACTTTAATAGTGCTTAGTAGTTTTCAAGGGGGGGGGGGGGTTCGTACGAACCCCCCCCCCCCCCCACCCCTGGCTACGGGTGTGGAGTAGGGTCATTAAAAAATCTTGAGAACCACTGGGCCAGAAAAGATGAAATTTATAGATAAGCTTTATTAGGTAGTGCAGATTCTAAATTGTTACAGGGTTCGTACAGGTCCTTGAAAAGTCATGGAATTTTAAAATTTGAAGGCCTTGAAAAGTCATGGAAATCGGTATTGTTGCCAAAAGTTCTTGAATAGTCCTGGAAAATTATATAAATGGCAAATTATTTTTTATTGGGTGTTAAAATCATCGATCTTTTGTTTGTCTCCCGGTGTTGTTTTTCTATGTCAAACTGTTTCTTCCCATTGTAAAAGGAACAAGTTAATGTTTAGCATGGTTTCCTTTTTAGTACGTAGTTTCCGGCCTGCCTAATTGAAGATTATCGCTCTTACACTAGGTCGTCTAATAGAGAGAAAAAATAACAAAACATCGTTTTTCTTGCGTTATATCTCTACTACACGATACAAAACACAATTTAATAAATCCCATCTTACAAAACGCACGCGATATCCAACACTCGTACTTTTTTTTTTACCAACGATGAACACGGAGAACAAACGCAATCCACTTTTTAAAAAATAATGCACTAACATTAAGATCACATTTATAACACTAAATGATGGCACTAAAATCACGTGCACATCAAAAAAAGATACCAAGGGATTTTAAAATGTTCACTGAGCTAAATGGCTTGCACGAATCGGCCGATAGCACTGGGCAGTTTGATCGGCGTATTTATGGACGAAATCTAACAAAACTCAAACTATTATGTCAAAATAACTGACAATTGTTTTAATTGAACACTACCTTTTCTCATCTAACTATGTCCAAGCTGTTTCAACTGATACGATAAATTTTGTCCTACATGCAATCACACGATGCTAAACACGCATATGGTTGAGATATTATTATTTCTTTGATCATCAAAGTGTGAAAAATGAAAAAAAAATTAAATTAAATTGAAGTTAAATTAACAGGCGGACGCCAGATAATAAGTGGCGACCGCCACATAAAACACGTGCAAGAACTAAACAATAGAGATTATTAGCCAAAACGTGCTTAATTGTGTTTTAACATTTGTACCCTAATGACTGATGGGTCCAAATTCATTTGTGATGCAAAATCACTTGGGATTTATGTGTAACTGATTCAATACGAGTTTTTTCTGCGTATGATCGGTTTTTAAATCGAGGCAGGCTACTGACAAACAAGTTGACATCACGGGTTTCGACAGTCGTTTAAAGTCAGTATTTCGCAAATTCTATGCTCGGTATATATAACGATCTAGTTTGCCAATACAACCGAACAGTGGGTCAAATGCAGTCTGACGTGTTTCATATCATTAAAAGCTGTTCTTTACACACTGATTTTCACTAAGGATTACCCTGTTTACCTCATCAAGATGTAGGGCTCAGAGCGGGTGTGACGGGTCAACAGGGGATGCTTACTCCTCCTAGACACCTGATCCCACCTCTGGTTTATCCAGGGATCGGTGTTTGCCGTACTCTTTATTTCGTATTCCTAGCGTTATCTTCACCTTTTCATGTAATCTTCATTTCTTCAGAGTGACAAGTTTGGAATTAGGACGAATCTTAGGATAATAACACAGCAATGATGAGGGGGATAATTTAGTGTAAACTCTGGTGACTTATTGCAATTGTTTGTCATCCGTTAACAATTAACATTTTGAACTTCCTGATAACTACAGTATCCAATTCTCAAATTTGGTATGAAACATCACTGGGACAGGGAGGACATAAATTGTTAATTTCAGGACTCTTGCACCCCTGGGGCCTTAGGGGCGGGACAAAAACTAATTTTCAAGAATCTTCTCTACAACCGCACTTGTTAGAAAAACTAAATGCACAGTGATGAAGACTTCCACCAAAATTGTACATACATGCCCCAGACCAAATATGATGTCGATATCAACAAAAGCAAGGCAATATCGTCATCTTACAAGATTATACTCTATTACACGACTATTTTCAGGGACCAAATACGATGTTGATATCAACAAAAGCAAGGCAATATCGTCATCTTACAAGATTATACTCTATTACACGACTATTTTCAGGGACCAAATACGATGTTGATATCAACAATAACGTGACGCTGTCATCATCTAACAGTTATTTTTACCACATATGCAACACTGCTTTCCAATGACCAATACGATATCAAAATCGATGATATTTTCCCCATAATTTACCAAACGCAAGACTGTTTTCAAGGGTCATAAACTATAATGTTGGGTTTGGGTTAAATTTAGTTTTAGACGGAATATTTATGGGGACCCCCTTACCCCAGATGATGGCGCCACATTTATGGGGACCGTATAGTCGAAGTATTCCACGACATAGCATCGGTCCATAAAGTTTTAATTGCCCACTGTACAGTATTAGATTTTATATTCTATTCACAACATGGGAAGGGATGCCACAAATTAAAAGTGCATGGCACGCACGAGGGTGCACTATTATAAATCTTTACCACCATCTTCAGGGTGACAGTCAATACAATCATGATTCGATATCGACAAGAAAAAATATCTCAACCAAAAATTACACACATGATCGTTATATAGTCAACACCATCATGATTTGACATCGATGAGATGGAAGATTCCAATGGACATAATCCCCTGTCGACAGAAGGGTTGACGAAGACTAACGGTGATATGCATGATTCAGAAGGTTGTCAACACAATAATGATTCGATGTCGATATGGACAAGACAGAAAAGCAAAAGAATCATGATATTGGCACGATATTGACTACAAACCAGCCTCTGTACAAAATCCAGAATTGTTGAAATAGGTCGATATCATACTAATATCGTTTCGACATTGTCGATATCTTATCTACATCGTGTATTGGCCATAACCCCCCGCGGTTGAGATTCTGACTCGGGGGGGGGGGGGGGGGGGAGGCAACTTGGTATATGTAGTGTATATGCGTAAATTATTTAGATATAATGCCCTTTTTAAATGTAAGCTATTGAAATTAAGTACATGTACATGTATATATGTAGAAGGAGTTGGTAGTCCTTTACCAAAATTATAAATTTCCTGTTACTAAGGGGTAAGGGGTTGGTTCCAGGGTAGAGCCAATATTATTATAGTGCTTATATTTTCTTTATCATTTGAAACACTTCTTGAAGTCCTCTGATATGATATAACAAGAGGCACACAGGCCTTATCGGTCACCTGAGTACTAGTGAAAAGTATCGCTACTCCCAAGGCCTGTGAAATCTAGAAGAAAATAAATTATCGGCTAAATTCTTATGTTCAGCAACAGTATATAACAAGATGTGTTCTTAAAACTTCAATGCTCTCAAAAGTGCATACACTGATGAAAGGCATACATAATATGATGGGTAAAACTTATACGGTACCAATTTTGATGCACCAGATGCGCATTTCGACAAATAATGCCTCTTCAGTGTGATGCTAAAGCTGAAATATTGGAAATCCGAAATAACAATAAACTTGTAAGAACTAAAAAAAAAAACAAAAAAACAACAACAAAAAAAAACGAGTGTCAAAGACTGGAGTCAAATTCGTCAAAGGATCAAAGCTATGCATGAGGGAGGTAATCCTTGACTTTGAAATGAATTTCTAAATTTTGAGTGTGTTTACATTAAAAGATATGACTAATCTGGACATCCTAGAGTCAAAACCATGAGTTGTGAAATTCATTATTTGTACATCCTTTTCTGCTTTTCCCAAGTATGCATTTAGATTTTATACAGCATCAGCAAACTTAAATAATTCCTTCAAATCATAAAATTTTGATACCACACTGAAACCAAACCCTTACCCTACGATCATGCAATTTACAATTTTGATAAAGGACTACCTATTCCCTCTAAATGAAAGGTGAACAATCTCATAACTCCTATAAGCAATACAAAATAGAGTTCGGCAAACACGGACCACTGGATATACCAGAGGTGTGATCAGATGCCTAGGAGGGGCAAGCATCCCCTGTCTACCGGTCACACCCGCCGTGATCCCTATGTCTTGATCAGGTAAACGGAGTTATCCATAGTCAAAATCAGTGTGCCAAGAACGGACTAACAATCGGCATGAAACACGTCAGACAGCATTTGACCCAATGATTGTATTGGCAAACTAGATCGTTATAACGACCATAGATTTTGCGAAATGCTGACTTTAAACGAGACTGTTGGAACCCCTGCACCATCAACTTGTTTGTCAGTAGCCTGCTTCGATTTAAAAACTGACCATACGCAGAACAAGTTCTTGCGTATCTAATCAGTTGAGAGATATAAACACCATAAGCAGGTGATAATGGAATATTGCTACATAGATGGGAAGTTGACGTCGGAGAAGCTGAAATCCCGTTTGTCATAAAGTTCAGTTGTTAGTTTGCCGTTAATATCTACTTTTAATAAAATATCTAAGCGTGAAGCAGAAGTGGACGACTCTGTGGTGTCTTTTATTTCGAGTTCACTGGGATATATTGAATCGACATATGAATGAAAATTATTATTGATAATAGATAATACGTCATCGATATATCTAAATGTCGAATTGAAGGCCACAGCAAGAGCTTTTTTCTTCTCCCATAGAAGTTTTTGAATAAATTCTGCTCATAGGAATATAAAAACAGGTCAGCTAACAAAGGAGCACAATTCGTGCCCATGGGGATTCCAACAGACTGGTGTTAATTATTTTCTCATCCAAATATTCGAAAACACAATGCTTTTCACATCAAAATTTGGCTCCATAACTTTCTCACCCTCCATATCCAGATTATAACACTCATTAAGATAGCATTCGCAGAACTTTCATGAAAATCATAAATTTCGATTGTGCAGTGAAAATGCTCTACCCATCAGAGGACAACATGTTGATATGGCTCAGTACTACAGAGTGAGTGAATATAAAACCTGCACTACAAGACACCCTTGATTACTTACCCGACACTGTCCAATAAGTGAACAAAAGAAACAGAATTCTACACAAGACTGCTTATATTGTCAGACTATTAAAAAATAGCTTTATTCATAATTATCATTGTCAATGGGTTTATCTGAGCCTGTCCATTCTTAGAACAAAAGATGTGATGTTTTTAAAAGGATATAAGCCCAAAACTGTCCATTCTGTGTGTGAGAGAAATGATCAAAACTGTCCATTCTGTGAGAGAAAGAACTGATCTCGGCCCTACAGGCCTCGATCAGTTCTCTCTCTCACAGAATGGACAGTTTTTGGCTTATATTGTTTACAGAATCCACATTTGATTTACACCACTTCTGGTATATGTAGTCTCACAGTACATTTGAAGTTTCTCCTTCACGCTATTAATATTTTCGTGAGGAGCAAAGATAGGGGCTTGGTAGAACATTTACTGGATCCAGCAATGTATATTTGTTTGTAAGGAGTTTTATGAAGTTTAGGAATCCAGTATAGGTACGGTAACTCATATTCATCCGACCCATTGACTTTTTATGCACTTTTTTTTTTAAGTTTGAAGAATATTCATATTCGTATTTAGCCCATCGTCTGGCATAACCCTCGACAGAAGATTTTTATTAAATATTTTACACATAAACCCTATATACTAAGTTTGGCCCCGCCCTGAGGTCAAAATCCCTAACCCGAGGATCATGAAATGGCCCATCGTCGGATACCCACGGGTGGTCTCGTTTTTTACTTACGAGTAAAAGACGAGATCATCCGTGGGTATCCGACGATGGAAATGGCCCTGCTCTACATCAGTATGCATTTAGTTTTTCTTACACATGTGCAGTTCTAGAGAAGAAGATTTTTGAAAATTGGTCAATTTTGAGCAGTGTTTGCCCCACCTGAAATTTACAATTTAAGTCCCCCTTGTTCCAAAGATGCTTCATACCAAATATGAAAAGAATTGGAAAGAGATTTCACGAAGAAGTTAAAAAAATGTCTATTGTTCACACATTTAATAACTGACCATTTTGGCCCCACCCTGATACCAAAACCCCTACCCCTGGGATCATCAAATTTACAATTTTGGTAAAGGACTACCTGTTCTTTTTAAATAGCCATTTAGTTTCAATTTAGTATCAATAGCACTGAAGAAGATGTTATTTAAGTATTTTATACATAAACACTATATAACAAGTTTGGCCCCGCCCTGGGGTCAGAACCCCTACCCCGGAAATCATGAAATTTACAATTTCAGTTTACAATTTCAGTAGAGGCCTTCGATCCTGCTCTACATCACCATGCATTTAGTTTTTCTTACACGTGTGCGGTTCTTGAGAAGATTTTGAAGATTGGTCAATTTTGGGCAGTTTTTGCAAAGGCCCCAGGGGTGATGGTGTCCTGAAATTTACGATTTATGTCCCCTTATCCAAAATATGATTCATACCAAACATGAAAAGAATTGGACTGGTAGTTATCAAGAAGTTAAAAATGTTCAATTGTTAACACACGATGGACGACAACCAATTGCAATAGGTCACCTGAGTTTACTCAGGTGACCTAAAAAGTTAAAAATTTCTATTGTTCACATTTCATAACTGATCATTTTGGCTCCACCCCAATAACAAAACCCCTACCCCTGGGATCATGAAATTTACAATTTTGGTAAAGGACTATCTGCTCTTTCTAAATATCCATTTAGTTTCAATTTAGTATCAATAGCCCTAAAGAAAATTTTATTTAAGTGTTCTATACATCTGGCCCCACCCTGGGGTCAAAACCCCTACCCCGGGGATCATGAAATATACAATTTTGATAGAGGCCTTCCTGCTCTACATCATTATATACTAAGTTTTTCTAATATGTACGGTTCTATAGAAGAGTTTTGAAAATTGGTCAATTTTGGGCAGTTTTTGCCCTGCCCCTAGAGTCCTGAAATTTACAATTTTTGTCCCCCTTGTCCAAATGATGCTTCATACCAAATTTGAAAAGAATTGGAATAGTAGTTATCAAGAAGAAGTTAAAAATCTTCAATTGTTAATGGACGACAATCAATTGCAATGAAAACTAAATGCATGTCAAGGAAAAGCAGAAAAGGATGTACCAAAATTGTGAATTTCGCAACCTCAGGGTATTGACTGTAGGATAGGTCTAAATTAATTCATATTGTGTTAATGTTACATATACTGATAATACCCGTTTTGCTGTAAAAGTTGATTATAAGTTTATACAATCTGATACTGAGGACAATATCAATTTTGAAATGTCTCCTGAATTTCTCCAAAATACCCTCGGCTGCTGAACATGTCACAAATGTGACCTTTTCTATATTTACCTGTATAAGGTTTAAATAAACACATGTACTTTCATAATGCACACTAGTTTCTTTGGCACAGCTGCAGTAGACTAAAAGCTGATCAATCAATTTATTGATGTATCAAATATGGGAATAATTGAATTTCCTCTTTTCACCATTTAAATACATGTTTCATAACATACAAAAGTTTTGGTAAAATAATTATTTTATGCATATGTAAATCTTTCACAATAAAGTGTTTACCAAATTAAGTATTGAAAATGGTACATAATATACCTGTGGAAAGTTTATATAGGTTTTTCATAAGCAATGATTTATAGAATTTGCTTCAGGTACAGTATCAGTCATCATCAGGCTGTGACTTACTTAATTTTCTTCGCTTTGTAAGAATAAAAGGCTCTAGCTTAAAATCTGCAACAGGAGGTATAGACAGACAACTTGAGTTCTGTGTGCAAAAGATTTCCCCAAATTTGACCAAGTTCATCAACCTGTAAATCTTTTAAAGATCAAAGAAAATAAAAAAAACTAATGAGAATCAAAATCCTACCTTGCACTATAAACATCTCCAGTTTCTAAACTGAGGGGGGTTAAAAGGACAATTCACGCCCTTTATTTAATACAATTCCTCAAAAATGAAGTTCAACAACCTGTAATTTTCTCAAAAATTGAAGAAAATCAAAATCCTTGCCACATGCATTTTCAATACCCAAACAAACACTCAGTAAAATAAGAAGGTCCATCCTTGAAAGGAGTTAGATGTCACAGTAATACTTCCTCAAAACTGACTAAATTCAACCGATAATTTTCTTTTGAAAAAATCAATACCCATACAAACATGCATTCAGTAAAATAAGAAGGTTCTAACTTGAAAACTGTGTAGAAGTTTGGTAGAAACTTCATGCACTCTTTATGTAATATTTTCAAGTTCAACAGCCTGTAATTTTCTCAAAAATGGAAGAAAATGAAAATCCTTGTCACATGCACATCTTCAACATCCATATAAACACTAATATAAGAAGGACCTCACTTGAAAATTGTGGGAGGAGTTAGCTGGACAAATTACATACCCTCTATATTACATTAATTTTCAAATAAAAGGGCAACACACATGCAAGAGAGGTCAAAATGGATCAAAATTGCATCACGATCTGGAATGACCCATAGATAAGCTACATAGTAAATTTCAGCTTGATATGCAACAAATTAAACACCCCCCCCCCCAAAAAGAAAGGATGGACAGAAATGTATATTGCTGTATCAAAATACGTCCCGCCTAAAGACAGGTGTATAAAAACATTTTCTGCTCTTTATCACGAGTGATGTAATTTTAATAAAATGTTTATGTGAAAAAGAAAGGTTCTGCAACTTGTGCTTTTGTTTCAGAAAAAACCCTGCCTGCCTCATCAAGATAATATTTAATTTTTGGCCCCAGAAATGAACAAGAGTACCGCAAACGGTACATAATACACCCATGAAATGCTTACATAGGGTGTTTTTCTTGTGCTATAATTTGTATAACTTTGCTTCAGGTAGTATCGGCCATCATGAGGCTGTGACAAACTTTCATATGAACAAAGGGTCTTAGCTTAAAAATCGAGATTTCCTCAAAATCAACCAAGTTCAACAACCTGTAATTTTTTCAAAAATGGAAGAAAATCAAAATCCTTCCCCAGATGCACATCTTCAATACCCAATCGCAATTTGGTCAGGTCATTGTTTGTTCTGTCACAATGGGCCGTTAACGGTGAATTTTGTCACGTGGCAACCTTACGACAATATGATCCATGATTTTGTGCCCATACAAACACTCCACAAAATAAGATGGTTCTCACTTGAAAACTGGGAGGAGTTGGGCGGACAAATTATGTACCCTCCATAGAATATTAATTTCCAAATAGACAAAGTTCAACAACCTGTAATTTTCTCAAAAATTGTAGAAAATCAAAATCCATCCCACATGCACATCTTCAGTACCCATACAAACACTCCACAAAATAAGAAGGCTCTCACTTGAAAACTGTGGGAGGAGTAGGGCGGACAAATTATGTACCCTCCATAGAATATTAATTTCCAAATAGATCAAGTTCAATAACCTGCAATTTTCTCAAAAATTGTAGAAAATCAAAATCCATCCCACATGCACATCTTCAATACCCATACAAACACTCCACAAAATAAGAAGGCTCTCACTTGAAAACTGTGGGAGGAGTAGGGCGGACAAATTATGTACCCTCCATATAATAATTATTTCCAAATAAAGGGGCAAAACTCCTGGAAAAAATGTCGAAATTGATCAAAATTGCAGTGTGATCTAGAGTGACCCACAAAGAGCTACACAGCAAGTTTCAGCATGATATGTGGAAGGGAAATGAAATTATAAAGAGAAAACCCCGAATGGACGGACGTACGTACAGACATCGCTGTACCATAATACGTCCCGTCTAAAGACGGGCATATAAAAATTAATAATTAGGGCCCAAGTTAGGCATCCGGAAACTTTTGTACATGTATATTAATAGTCTTGTACATGATTAAAATTGCATGAATGATTCATATTAAAACTCGGTAGAATAACAGCTTACTTCTTTTGCCTTACATTTGGCAGATGAGTCGTCACTGCATGAAGTGTTGATGAACAAGTCAAAAATCATCACTTTGCAAAGAGGCATTTTATTTGGTAGATACTGTACGCCTGCATTCACATAGCAAATTGAGTATACATTGGTATAAACAAAGACAATTATAACAACAAGGATCACAGACATAATAAAACAACCAGTTCACTAACAGCGAAATGAAGACGGACACTACAGTATAATTATCACTACTGACAGACGTCATCTACAGCCTGCTCCAGTGCGTACAGAAAATCACACAGACTGGCTTTTGATCAAAGACAATATTGATGAATATTCCGTGAAAGTTTTTTTTTAATCTGATGATGAAAGCTAATACTTAGATCGGTGTGAAGTATTGTTCAATGGACAACGTCGGTCATTTTCTTCCAACCAGATACCACAAAGACATACAAGTGAAAGATAAAAAGACGAATTCACGTATACATAATAATCCTGTTACAATGCAGCTACATAATACTTAAGTTCACTCACTAAGCATGGTATGAAATGGTATACTATATATAGACATACACACACGGTATATGAGAGTGAAATCCTACACATACCCTTACATAAACCTCCATATATCATTATATTTACATAGACAAGTTACTAATTAAACATGTGACTAGAACATTTCATAGTAAACATTTAACACTTCTATAAAATATACAAATTGTAACAACATGCACAAGCAAGATAAAGATCCGAAATTATTCATATTTAGTAGTTAATGCACACCACACACATACAGCAGGAATCGTGTACTATTGAAAGAGATGAAAGATTGCTATACTACCCGGTAAATTGAGGTTTTAATTGTATCATTGTCAGTTAGAGACAGGCATTCTAAATTGAAGTGGACAAATTACAAGTAAAATACAATGCATAGAGATATTGGCAGGGTAAAAACCAACAGCAGCATCCAGTGAAGTCTGTCTACAGTCTCATGCAGAAATTATCCACTCATAGATACAAATGTTACATGTAGTGTGTGTGTGTATATAGATCTATCAAGGGACACAACTGCTGTGGGAAATAAAAATAAAATATTTAATAAACACCCCAAAAAAATTCCTGGATAATTGCAATTCATGTGAGGATTTCAGTTTCACAGCTAAATTAGCAACAGATGCCGATATAGGGAACCATTTCAAGTTGAACATATCAAATAAAATTCTATTTTGAGAAACTACATTACCTCTCAATAATTATCTACACTTATTGTTTCTGAGTATGAAATAAAATCAATAGAAAAAAAACCCATGGAAAACTGTAAATAATATGTCTGATTTGGAAGTACATCTTCTAGTCCATTTGTATGGAACTCTCCTTTACTGAAAAATAGCACATGATAAAAACGCATTTATCTCATTGAGACAGTTCCTAATCAAAAGAAGGCATGTTTTCAGCTTTCTATACTAGTCTAACACATATTTCATGATTCTGTCTAAATTCAAAAGGTCCAAAGGGTAAACAACAAAAACACCAAGTTCTGCGCATCCCAACTGGACTGAACATACTGAAGGTGATGACATGAAAGCAGAATATCAACAACAAAATCTGTTCTGACAGCCACATGTATATCTGACTTGTCTTGAAGATGATGTAATACTGTTGCATTCTTTTGTTCAAGACAATGGAAAACCAACTATCAGGGACTTCTCAAAATTGCTTCTCTCGTCATGTTTAAAATTTGTTCCTCTCTAAATGAGAACTTCAAATACCTGGGTGGGAATATGATTTGACTTGGACAACCATAGGTATAGAAAACTAAATTAAACATAGATTAATTGGATAATATCTTTGGTATCAATTATTTTTCATATAAATTGGAATTATTAAAATACATGTATAGACATGTTGGATACAAGGTAAAATGTCTATTGCACTCAAACTGTAAAATAAAATATAAAAAAACAGTGGTCATTAAGTAACACACAATTTGGTTGTCATGGAAACCAAAAAAGGCAACTTAAGCAGCATCAGCTCCTCCTGCAGCGCTGCTTCATTACAATAACCAGGGCTGTCGGCAAAAAAAACCCCCAGTGACTCTAAACCAAGCCTTTCATTACATTGCCTTGGTGGAACTTTACGTGGGGCACAACACTGTTGAAATAAAAAAAAATAAGGTTATCAGGTATATTGGCATACCTCAAATGCATCCATGTAGATCATTAATAGAATTATATGGATTATTATTGACTTGCTACGGAACCATAAAATTCAATAAAATCTAAACAAGTGCGAGGTCAAGCTCCCCGATTGATTAAAACTACCCCTTTCTCAAGGAGAAAGAAATGGGTTTTAAATCAAACTGGTCCACCCAGGTTTGACACAAATTATATTTTCATTTCATTCCACTTGTAGCGGTCAGCCGGGTTCGATCACCGGTGGCCAGATAGCTCAGTTGGTAGATCACCTGACTAGAGATTCAGGGAGCCTGGGCTCAAATCCCGGTCCGGTCCGTTGCAGTTTCTCCCTTCCTGTTACATTTGGTGCCGTAGACCAGTCCCTGGAACTAAAAGGTGAAAATGCCTGCCAGGGGATAAAGATCCTGGGTTGATGTCTTCAGGTGTGAAGACATTTAAGGAGGGAGGAATGTAGCAGTCAGCCGGGTTCGATCACCGGTGGCCAGATAGTTCAGTTGGTAGAGCACCTGACTAGAGATTCAGGGGGCCTGGGTTCGAATCCCGGTCTGGTCCGTTGCATTTTCTCCCTTCCTGCTACACACTGTTGACCTTTTCATCAATTACATACCATTTCCCTTTGATATTTATCATGCCATCTTATCTGCCCAAAATGAGCCATTTTCCTTTCACATTATGGATGGATTGTTGTTATAATTCAGATTACAAGATGTACACCTCCATATTTATATTTTCTTCAGATATCAACCAAGCACAGGCACTCAATGTTTTAAATATCTACTATAAAAAAAATTGTTTTTCTATAAACAAACTGTAAGTTTGTTTACAGGATGACAATTTTTTAAAATCATGATTGATTGTTTTGCTGTTTTCTGACACACTCAACAATTTTTCAGTTATCTGGTGGTGCCCAGTTTTTATTAGTGAAAGATAGAACCCAGATACAATGTACCTGGGAAGAGACCACCGATCTTCTGAAAGTAAACTGGGAAACTTTCTCACTTACTGACGCAAGCAGACCAGAGGTGAGAAGTCATGTGATTTTGAGTGCAATGCTCTAACCACTCGGCCACGGAGGCCCCCTTAGATATTTAAAATGTCAATGCCTGTGAAACCAAATGTGTCATGGAGCTACCTTACTCTTTCTTGCTTACAATGGTAAAATTTGATTCTGAAATGTGTCTCCAGAACTTGAAACACAGTGGAGTAAAATATCTCTTTATTCCCTCAATAATTATCAAGCACGTAGCAATGGAGTTTGATCTATAGGCTGGTCCCATCTTTTTTTAAATAGTAGAAGTGAATTGTAGAGCTTAGGGAACCATTGAAGGATCAAATTTTGACCTTTGTTTGTTTTTTGATTGTCGATTAATTTTTACCTTTCAGGATGTAGTCAGTCAACAGACTAGGAACTGTAGGACTGTCCTCATTAATGGCTTGTAAAACTGTCAAATACATCAACACTTCTTAACAATATAACACAAAAAAGTATTGCAGAATTGTAGAAAATGTGATACTTACAATCTGTAAATAATTAAATTATTATGAAACAGCCAATTAAAATTCATTTGATCTATTCATGATCTCCTTGTATACTATAATTACAGGATAATAGGAAATATTTACACAATGTTTTGTCATGTGCTAAAATAAATGAAGCAAGTTTGGAAAATGATTTGCCAATAATAAATGATAGTTTACTATCAGATTTATGAATAGTATACACTGGTAATGAAAAGTTACAATAAAAAACTTCAAATAACGCTTCTTCTTCCGCATATTAAGTACCTTGATATTACGAGATACTCTGCATACACACCCTAACATAAACTTAACATTAAATAAATTTTACCGAATAAACGTTAACATTATCCTAATGTTAAATTAACATTAATCTAGCATTAAATTCATTTGACTTAATGGAAATTCTTTTATGAACATGTCAATCTTAAATTAACATTAATTCAAATATTTCATGTTAAATTAACATTAAAATGTCAAATAGTATGTAAATCATGAAAATAGTACAAGATTATAAAATAAACATTAATTCAAAGTTAGGCACAATATGCCGGTTTCGAGATACACCCGGTTTATTTCCCTTCGGAGAACTCTCGTATATAGTGAGGTGCGAAACAATTTGTTTACACATGGGAGTGGGACTAATATTCATCACTGCGTAAATGAATGTACTCAGTAAGTTTCTCATACGCTGTTGATCACCCGAATTCGACTGATACACAAACTAAGTAAGTTATAAGTATCTAGGGAGTAATTAAATACATAGAATTCTTGTTATATCACATTATTTTGTTGGTCATAAGTACCATATCTAAGATATTTCTTGCAAACATGACATTGTTTGTATGTTTCCACTTAAAAAAAAAACATTCCTTTTGATAGTATTTTGTATTTCCCACATTTACATATTACAAGAGAAGCCGCTTTTACTACATATCATCGTCTTCCTCGCTGACTCTGTCCCACTTAATCATTCAAAGTTCCACTAATGCACCTCCTACACAGAAGAGTTCGTATCTCGAAACTAGTGTATTGTCTGTGAATAATAACATCTCCCGATATGCTATCTTTAAAGTCGCTGTACGAATAATTAACGAAGGGGCCGATATAGCACACCATTGTGCATCATTTTTACAGCTTTGGTATGTCTTGATTATAGCATATCAGACCTAAATGCTTGTTAAATATTTTGATTTTATTTTTACATCAAAATTCATTACAAGTTTAAAACAAGAAAACATTAGGCTTGATTAACTTTAATGCAACAAAAACTCATGCTTTGTTGAAATTTACATTATTTCCTCAAAGATATTCACTGAAGCCATGATGTGTTAATTCAAATTGACAGTTTAACTCAAACATTTTGTTTACAGTATATGCAAATTATCATGCATTGTATATAGGGAATATTTCACCCTGTTTTAATTAATTCTTTGTAAACTAATTTTACCCACATTTATATTCACCCAAATGTATTTCTTCCACTTTTTTAAAAATAATTTGTTCAGTTTCCAAACCAGACATTTAGCGATACGAGCAAAATGGTAAAAATAATAAAAATGAGACAAATCTTCTTTGTATACATAAGAAATGTGCAATCTAATTAAAATTAGATCCTTTGATCCGCTCATCTACTATCGCTACACTTGTGTAGCGATAGTAGATGAGCGGATCAAAGGATCTAATTTTAATTAGATTGAAGAAATGTGTAGTTTTCCTGAAAATGAATGGTACTTACTTTTGATGTAGATCTGAAGTTGTTCTGAAGTGGGTGGGCCATCAACTGCATGGTATGGAATTACTGTTGTCAAGAACTAAAAATAGATGACAGTCATTCATCATTCTATTTTATTCTTTACTCTCATTTTGTGTGCTAACAAGCCATATATCTGAAATATCCTAATCCTTCTAATTATTCAAAAGTTCACTCTCATAATTTTACTCACTTTGATTGAATTATTTCATGTTAATTGGAGTTGTTTGGACTGTTGTTGTTGTTTACACTTACCGTACTGGAGCTGTCTGGACTGTTGTTGTTGTTTACACTTACTGTACCGGAGTTGTCTGGACTGTTGTTGTTGTTTACACTTACCGTACCGGAGTTGTCTGGACTGTTGTTGTTGTTTACACTTACCGTACTGGAGTTGTCTGGAGTGTTGTTGTTTACACTTACCGTACTGGAGTTGTCTGGAGTGATGTTGTCTACACTTACCGTGCTAGTGTTGTCTGGAGTGTTGTTGTTTACACTTACCGTGCTGGAGCTGTCTGGACTGTTCATGTTGTTGTTTACACTCTTGTTCTTCTTTTTCTTCTTGTCCAGATTTCCCTCTCGTCGACGTTTCTGTATGGTCAGTAGCAGCGAGATAAACTGGTTCTTCAGTTCTTTATCATACTCCCGTTCATCTCTCAGGGCCAGCTCCCGGATCAGAACCTCCGACAACTCCTTTATAATGACTTCATATTCATTCAACACCTCATTCAGCTGGGTACAATTCATCCCCTTCAGATCTAAAGTACAAAATGGCCAAGCTAACTTACTCGGAGTGTACCATGTAGAATTCAATTTTTTGTGTATTCTTTTTCTAACACTATGTTATAAGACAGTCTTTTCATCTTTCCTATATTTCTCTTTTAACATTGTACAAATACACTAAACATCTACTTATCTATGCATTGTTTCATCTTATCATATTAATATACCAGGGTAAACCTTCATCAAAGTAAGTAACATTGTATAAGCTAAATGCAGTTTGTGAACGCTCACATGCATGCACACACGATGCAGTCTCATGTCAAGTCAAACTGTGCTCTAGTAAATTTAAATAAAACTAACATCTTTACATGTATTACTCTATTATACCAATCTTCATGAGAATATTGACATTTTTTCTTGCTTTGTAGTCCACAAGATATTGCTACAATTTAATAACACTATACACAGATCCCCATGAGACATTCCAGGTTTTCTGCAAGGTATCCCCTCAGTGCATGCAAAATGAATATTCTAATAGCTCCATATTTGTATCACTAGACTGGCTGCTGCTGAACATCTGCAAGCCACCTTAGAATAAAGATCGAATCCAGAAATGTTTTAGAAACGTGTGTATCCCCACCCCTCAACAGAGGCAATACTGAAAATTATATTGTCTATAATGTTAGTGAAAACATGGAGATTCAATGTACCAAGTTTGATGTATATCAAGCAAAGGGTTCAAAAGATGTTGAATAGACAGTATTTTCTGATGTCTGGAGTAATCTGCCTCATAACCTTTGACCTTATGACCACAAATTTAATAGGGATCATCTTTTCCTTAGGGAACACCAGTTTACTGTATTTATAGTCTATGCAGCAAAGGGTTCTCAAAATACTGAGTGCACAATATTTCCCTAAGGCTAAAGTAGTTTGACCCCTGACTTTGACCATGACCTAAAATTATTAGGGATGATACTATGTTTGACGTTCGTCAAGCAAAGAATTTTCAAAATATAGAGCGAACAACACTTGATCTACCGACCGACAGGCACAAATCAATGTTATGGGTCAGAATAAACCCTTTAAACTCAGCAGAAATCAATTACAAAGAATACAAAGATTTAACAATTATATACAGAAAAATATACTATGAAAAAAAAACCAAACTTCACAAAAACAGTGTCAAATGTTGGTTTACTGCTAAGCTGAATTCACTCACAAGAATATAAACTGGTACAAATCTGTTGTTTTAAAAGTCCAATCAATCCGATTCCCAGATGTAATTCTGTAGATTGCTTATAGAATGTTTAACAAGTGCTTATTATCACACTTTACAGTCTGTTTATACTAAAATGAAGATTGCAGACCTTTCCTTTCTAATATACACAGTGTTATGGCAAAACAAGTGTAACATCAACTTTCTATTCAACTCTCGACAAATATTGTTCTAAAAATAGAACACCTAGAACCTTGTATAGGTATCAAGTGTCAATCAAATACAATGTATTACACAACTTCAATATGCCACCTATTTTTCAAGTCCACCTGGCTACTTATTGGTTTTATACTATTCATTAGCCCATTCACATTTTCAGTCTGCTGGGCTAGCTAGCTATAGGCATCATTATCAATCGCTTTATTCTTTTATCATTTTCTTAACATGATGCACTACGATGACAGCGTCATTATAATCTTAGTGATTTCTATGGTTACCTGCTTCTGTGTACGTTGGGATTTGAGGAAGTTTCTCTTTTTCCAAGGCCATTTCATGCTGAAGGTCATCTTGACAGTACTCTGGCGGTACATTTTCCTACAAAAAGTCAAGATTACTACCTGAATAGTCAGATTCCTTAATCTAAATAGATTTTGTTTACTACTTGTTGTGCCTCACAAGCCTTCTCTGATTTCACATACCAATTACCCACCTAACCTTCAATTATATCTGCATGCAATAAAATGCAACAAGAAAAAAAAAATAATGCTGTATGTTGAAAATGTGCAATAGCTTTCGTCGGCCATAGTTTTGTTACCTGCATCATATTCTCAATCTCACTGATGACCTCGTCAGCTGTTGCTACATGATCGCTGTCATGTGTATGAACACTGGATACAATCAAGGAATGCATGTCAAATTGCTGAGCCAGCTCTTCATCGTCTGAAAGGTCTAAATTGGGTGATTCCTGTTCCTGAAACATCACAAAAGTAATTCATAATCTACAGACTGGTACATATCTAACAAAGGATTCAGACGAATTTAGTCATTGATTTTTAACACTTAACGCAATGAAAGACTACAATTATATAGCACTTCAAATAAATCTAACTGTTTTATTGGGTTATTGTCCCATAATTATAAGCATGACATGTAGTCATGCCACAATTAAGGTTCCCTTCAAGTGTAAATGAAGGTATTTGCAGAAAACATTTTAGGGTATATATTTATTATGTTTATTAACATTAGAACAGAAACTGGTATCTCTTTTACTTGTAAGAATTCTTTTTGGGTAACTTTTTTTTAAAATTACAAAATTTTCCTTGTTCAGAACATGTCAGAATACACTTCACTGTCGCCATCATCTCTGTAATAACATAATGTGATGCTGTCATTTAAACTTTTTATCTGTCAGAATTCTGCATTGTACTTCTTTCTAGCATGATTCATTTTTCAGTGCCTTTAGTCATGAAGCAAGAATGTTAATTCATGGTTGGGCTCTAGAAGAAGCACTAAATCATAATTATGCAAAATAGTACACCAGCTCTGATTGCAATGCCACCAGCTGAAGATGAAGTACCACAAATTTAGACCTATGCTTAATAGTGCTGAGGGCCCAATGCCTGCCACGACACTGAACCTTGGTTTTCAACATTTCATCCTAAAGATTTAAGATTCTCACTTCAAAATGCATCCTGTGGGGATCCGGGTTAGAATAGGTCCTCAGTGACCCTTGCTTGTCGCAAGAGGCGACTAACTGGGGCAGCCCTTCGGATGAGACCGCAGGTGTGGCACGATAAAGATCCCTCCCTGTTCCAAGGACATAAGTGCCGAGCATAGGCCTAAATTTTGCAGCCCTTCACTGCCATGTGAGTAGAAGATTCTTGAGAGGGACATTAAACAATATTTAATCAATCAATCAATCAAAATGCTGAGAGTTTGGTGAAGGAGCAATCACTACCTACTTTTTCATCTTTGCTTTGATGCGGCCATGGTACTAGTGGGACACCAGCACATGACTTCCCGGTCGCAAAGCAAAAGCTCTACCACTGAGCTATAAACTTATAAAGAATTTGAATTTCCCAACCATTAAACTTCATATCTTGTATTCCATGATTTTATAGTTATATATTTACATTCACTGAATCTCTTTTGAAATTGACAATGCTTTCATCATGCAATAAATACATGTTTGTTGCAAACTAGTTCGATCCGGTTTTCTAGTACCACCTATTTGCACAAAATTATTACCAAATATGGAGGGTCATCAAGGTCAAAGGGTGCATTGGATGTTCCATTTAACATTCTAACAAATGGGTCAACCATATGGTATATTATATCTTAATTCTAGTTTACATTTTTAAAAAGATTTTCCCATTTAGTAAATTATCATGATTAAGACCTTTAGATTATTTTTGTTTATCGATTATGAAAATTTTCAAATTTCCATCACTATAATGTTGGTACACCTTAATATCCAGTCCTATGTTTTGTCAATAGAGTACATACCTAAAATCAAAATCAAAATTTCCAAAAAAGAAATCCAATGCCCTATATCTTACTGCTAGACATGAGTCATACCATATACCAATCACATTTGCAATCCAATTCTACAAAGAGCTATATTCAATTTTGTAGTTAAATACATGGGTAATTTTCTAACACTGTACTGGCCAAGATGTGCAAACAGTTTAAAAACTAGTTTTGTTCTGCCTCTGGAAATTCCTTGTACTGAGTGATGGTGCCACTTGTTAATTACTCAATTCAAGGACGTAGATTGACCTAGCTTATTACCGTGTCAACAGTATGAACGGTTCAACAGTCAGACTCCTGTGTTAAGTGTACAGTGTAAACAGGAACCAGTTTCACCCCCCCCCCCCCCCCCCCTCAAAAGTGTATCTATCTATATAGTAAAGCATGGTTACAGCGAACACACTTATAATGAATTCATACTTATAGCAAAGTGATTTTCATTCCCTAAAATTAAAACATATTTATGAACTTGTTGAATATGAAATTGAATTACAACTATAATCAACAAAATTGTTTGTCCCAAGCATTTTTTATTAGTGTGTTTTACTTTACAGAGTACACATATGTTTTAAGACACAATTTAGGACACAAGTTAGACGACAGTTTATATGCATTATTTCTGCATTTTTTTAATCTTCTATATGTTGCTTACAGTAGAACTACATGTATTAAGGTGTATAATCTTCATTGTGCCAACTATTGACTATCACTACCCATAAGTTTATACATTGATGAGCCCTGTCGGAGAATCTGATAATGAAAGACTCAGAGCAGCACTGGTACACTCAATAATTCATACTCCCACAGCAAAACATGTACTTACATCATATCGAGTAGGTTTTACTTTGATTTTTCCTATAACAGGGAAACATGTACTAAAATAGTAGTTTATTGTAGTCTTTATTTTGATCTATTCTTTCACAGCATAAAATGTACTAATAATCCTGAGTAGCCATCTTTATTTTAAGGAGGAGTAATACATTGTCATAATGGTTGAATTCCTTTTGAATCTTATCGACTGCTGATCTGTAGTTTAGGAGTTGAGTCTAACAGGGGTTTAAATGTTTTCAGATTACTAAAACTGCATTTTTTCACTATATGAGGTAAATTTGAAACTTTTCAATTTCAAAATATTATCATACATATCCTCCACTTTCCATCCATATTTTTCTGGTATGTTATTCCTCCTTAAACTAACCTAAGGGAGGAACTGAAAAGAACAAGCGTCACTACTTTCTTCTGGAGGGACACATTCAATAGAGTCAGCTTTAAACTGCTTACACCAAGTCTTGACTTGCACATATGTCATGATCAATCACTTGTCAGCTATCCTCCTTTTAGTAGTTTGTCTCTACACATCACTAGACCACAGTAATATCGATTGTTACAGTTTGTCTCCTTATATGTACTTTCCCCCCAGTCCATCCCTGTGTGCATGACATCAGTATATCATTACAGAGTACAAGTAATTGATAAGTTGTATGAAAGTTATTACTTTAATAATTGTATTTGATAAATTACTTGGTATAGTAAAACATGCCTATAATGATTAATTGATTGTTTGTTTGCTCTACGTCCTGTCGAGAATTTTTCTTTCATGTTAAGGTGTTACTAGCTGTAGGTCTGAGCCGGCCTATATATGCTTAGTGCTCAGGACTGTAGCCAACGCCTGCTGCGACACGGGACCTCCGTTTTTAAGGTCAGAAAGACCTGTGATTCTCACTTCTAATATGCCGAGCAATTGGCGAAGGAGCAATCATCAACTATGTTAACGTCTTAGGTTTGACGTGGCCATGGCACGAGTGGGGCTCAAACTCACGACCTACCGGTTACGAAGGGAACACTACCACAACATATATATAATGAACACACTTATAGCAAATTCAAGCTTATTATGAAGCGACATTTATTCCACCAGGAGGGGAAAATAACTAGCTAAGATTTATTTCGATATAATGAAGTTTGGTTATAAGGAACTGTTTTTGGCTGGTCCTGGAGGTTCACTATAACCGTGTATTACTGTATAATGAAGTTTGGTTATAACGAACTGTTTAAGCTGGTCCGGGAAGTTCACTATAACCGTGTTTTACTGTATAACGAAGTTTGGTTATAAGGAACTGTTTTTCTCTGGCTCTGGAGGTTCCTGTCTTACTGTAGTTATTGTTATCAAGTTATCAGTATGGGGCATTATTATGTCATCAAAAACAACTTTCATAAATAAAAGACAGAATGTTTTGAGACAAGAAGCCAGTTGATAACAGGGAGTGACTAAGCATACTTCGTGTGTACTAAACATTACCAAGTCTAGTTACAAGTAGCCATCTGTTTACTAAGTGGGATATCAGTTTTTATAGTCATTTACAGACCATTTAGTAGGAACGTCCTGGATTGGTTCGTCACTATATTCCTAACCTAATAACGTACCAACCAAATAAAGAGTTATCATTTTATATGTGTATATAATTGGACCAAAGGACCGTCACAATAAATATTATAAACTTCATACAAAATATTATTCTAATCACTATTAAGTGAAAACTCATTTAAAGTGGACCAACAATTGGTTGTTCTTCATCATATAAATTGCGATCAATATAACCTTGACAAATGACCAGAAAATAAGCGGTGGCCCATGATTATGTGATAATCCAATACCCTCAATTCGTTACAATAAATATCAGAGACAGAAAATAAACGGCAGCCCATGATTATGTGATAATCCAATACCCTCAATTAAATGTTACAATAAATATCAGAGACAGAAAATAAACGGCAGCCCATGATTATGTGATAACCCAATACCCTCAATTCGTTACAATAAATATCAGAGACAAAATGGTGAAACACGAGACTCTTTTATGAAATTTTTTTTTAGTTTTCATGAAAAGTTTTTAAATTTTGAATTTTACGGGAGCCCAGATAGGCTAGTATCACATTACATAACCCCTTTCTAGATACATGTAAATATCTTTATAAAGACTTGTGTATTTAGAATATTTTGGAATTTTTTTTTCTCGTAATAATATTGATAATGATATCCTACACTAGCTAATGCAATTGTGGTCATGGAGCAACTGCATCTATAATCTCAAAGACACAACTGCTAGTTGTAAAATTCATAATGAAAAGAAACAGGTAATAAACAAATTATAATTTCACCTGGTAGTTCCTGTACCTGACTAGTAGTGGTGGTAACAATTACTACACCAGGGCTAGAAATAATTATTTTTATTCACTGGTCACTTGGGCTATCAACTTAAATTTTTACTGGTCATTGAATTGATAACTATTTTTCACTTAAAGTTTGAGTTAAACCACAGGAGGAGTTCCGAGTTAGGGTATCTAAGTACGCACATCTCCAGCTACAAACCACAGGAGGAGTTCCGAGTTAGGGTATATAAGTACACACATCTCCAGCTACAAACCACAGGAGGAGTTCCGAGTTAGGGTATATAAGTACACACATCTCCAGCTACAAACCACAGGAGGAGTTCTGAGTTAGGTTATCTAAGTATGCACATCTCCAGCTACAAACCACAGGAGGAGTTCCGAGTTAGGGTATATAAGTACGCACATCTCCAGCTACAAACCACAGGAGGAGTTCCGAGTTAGGGTATATAAGTACACACATCTCCAGCTACAAACCACAGGAGGAGTTCCGAGTTAGGGTATCTAAGTACGCACATCTCCAGCTACAAGTTTCTTTGATTGAGCTGTCTAATTTGTGACGCTTTTGTAATCCAGTAAAATTACACTTTCACAAATGACAAAAAAGGTGAAGATGATGCCGACTAATTTTTAAGTTTAACTTCAAGCCCCGTACATTACCCGGTAGTTACTGCGTCTGAATAGAGGAGATGACAATCGTAATTACCAAGTTACAAGGTAGTTATTGTAACTGACTGAAAATACTAGGATTACCAAGTAGTTATTGCAAGCGACTAGTGGTAGTAACAATTGTAACTAAATGTAGCATTGTGATGGCAGCATGTAAATATTGTTACCTGGTTTTCTTTAAGGTTCAGCACTTTGGATTGGAGTTGCCTTGCATAGCTCTTGGACCAGTCAATAGGGAGGATGTTCCCAAAGTTTCCTGTAATGGTCCACCACATTCTGAAATATGAAATAACATGATTTAAAAGCCGTTATTTTGCGAGAAGTTAAAGGACACTGTGATCTCGTGTTTTCAAAGTATACAGAATTATATGCATTCTGTCTTTCTTATGCTTATAGAAATTAATTGTAATAGTTCGTTCGCTGAAGCATTGCGATAATTAGCCACAATACGGACTTAAATCTAAGCCCCAATTTCAAAAAGCCTAGTTAATAAAAGTTAGTCACGTGGTACAGTGACGTCATATGCGACCTTCGTCGATCAACTTGTTGTAAAAGTAGTGTTAGATATTTTTAAAAACTCAGGTTTTAGGGGCCTAATTTATTTACCATGGGTAACATTTATTTCGATGTTGACAAATTTCCCAAGTCTTATATCTTATAGCCACCACTGCATACAAATAGCGACCCAAATGTAGCGAGGAAAGCGAGTATGAAATCTGTATAAATTTGCGAGTACCGGTAAATAATGTTTACATGGGATGACTGTCTAATCACAATTTGGTAATGCCATTTCTGTAAACAACTGTTATTAATAGCATTGTTGCTTTTCTAAAATAAACAGTGCAATTATTACTAAATTTATTTTTGGAGAAGTTAGATAGGCCTAAATTATGATACGATTATGTATCATTGACAACTAGGCCTACTGTGACAGGGCATTTCGAACAAAAATAATAATAATAATAATCAAACTTATTGTGAAAATCACAATACTTTTAAATTATTTATTTAAGCAATTTTATTAGGCCTAATCATTATTTTTTGTTATCTACACGTTGTTACTTAGGAAGTGGGAGCGCGGCGTGCTGTTGTTGTAAACATGTACGCGTTCCTTAAAAAAAAATGAAAGCATTATGATTCAATTCAAAGTTGGGAAATATTATATTTTATTATTTATAATTGAAAGTTCAATTATCTTTAAATTTCTTTTTTAAAACTACCAGTTGGTAGACACTGCTAGCAAAGTTCTGCCTATATGTTGCTACAAGGTGAAGGTCAGTTGGTGCGAGTGTGTATTGAATTTGAGAGCAGGACGGAAAGCATATGCCGTAGGCCTATATGTAATAGTGCGTAGCTTTGATAGAACCATTTTCTCGCAGTTTATCTATGTCTTTGTCCAAGTGCTTGTTTGAAAAAGTACAGGGACAAATTCTACTGGGTTTTTTTTATGGCAAAGTCGTTGTGCCGACAAAAAATATTCACGTCTTGTCCCTCATACCTTCCTTCGAAAATTGAAAAAACAGTCCAAATCCTCTCTACTGACAGCAAGTACACCCTTAAACGGCACAAAACACCCTAATGCAGTGTTATTTACAAGCTGTTAATGTGATAATTGTTTGTTTGTCAATTAAATCTAATCTGTTTATGAAATGGCTAACAACTGTTTTCAAATCTTCTCACTCGAGGTTGCATATGACGTCACAGATAATGGCGCGTAAAATATCGAAGAAAATATGCATATCGCAAGATTTGAATTTCATCGCTTTCAAACTCGAAAACTACGCAAACTGTTTCATTTAAAACACATGTAAAGTAGTTTTAGACATGAAATGAATTAATTATGCTGAAAAAATTAAAAAGTTTAAAAACATGCGATGTGTCCTTTAAATCTATTAATTATCACGAATGAATTTTATTTACAAGTACGTATCTACAAAGTTTGTAACCATAACATCATACAATCATGTATAAATTATTTTGATTTATTTGATTTATATCCCCTCTAAATTTGTTTTCATTGACAATCATATCAATGATTTTCCGTAAAGATTGTGTATGACTACGTTTGCAAAAGGCAGTTTGCAATAAATCACTTTACTTTAAATGGTAAATGGTTTACTTGTTTGAAGATAATGTATGTATATCTTAGGTATAGAAATGGCTTATAATTATAATTACACGTATTGTATTAAGTTCCCATGATCACAATGTCAAAACTTCACAAATATATATTATAAAAATTAAGTCATTTATCAAACACCAGAGGTAACATATTTGCAAAGCTTTAACATTATAAAAATTAATATATGCACCCAGGGGTGCATGAGCTGAGTTGCATGGGATACATTGTAAAGTCAGGAATGATGTGGCATATTTATAATTGTGAAGAACTAATTTCAGTTTTAAACTTTTCGAGCTACTGTCCAGAAACAATATTTGTCTAAAGTTTTCAATCTATTTTCGGTCACTGTGACCTTGACCTTTGACCTATTTTCTCCAAAATCAATAGGGGCCTTGCTTTGTTGGTATCCAACAATATATCAAAGTTTCATTTGATTCAAATTAATTTTTTTTTCGAGTTATCCTCCGAAAACCTTTTCGTTTTTTTGGAATTTTAAATCTATTTTCGGTCACTGTGACCTTGACCTTTGACCTATTTTCTCCAAAATCAATAGGGTTCTTCCTTACCTGGAACATAACAATATCTTTAAATGTCATTTCATTCGGATTTAAACTTTCTGAGTTATCATCCGGAAACCAAATATTTCTGAAATTTTCATTCTATATTCGGTCACTGTGACCTTGACCTTTGACCTTTTTTCTCCAAAATCAATAGGGGTCTTCCTTACCTAGTACCCAACAATATATCAAAGTTTCATTTGATTCAGATTTAAACTTTGTGAGTTATCATCCGGAAACCAAATTTTTCTGAAATTCATTATATATTCGGTCACTGTGACCTTGACCTTTTTTCTCCAAAATCAAAAGGGGGTCTTTCTTACCTGGTACCCAACAATATATCAAAGTTTCATTTGATTAGATTGTAAACTTTTCGAGTTATCATCCGGAAACCAATTGTTGACGCCCAACCGCCCGCCCGCATCACCAAACCATTAGCCGAGTTCAACTTCGTTGCAACTTGGCTAAAAATGATTGGTTCTCTTCACTTTGTCAAATCACATGCATGCTATCGTTTATGAAATGTGTTTTTTTTTTTACATACAGGTCATTTAAATAATTTAACCAGTCCCAACAAGCATATGTACTGTAACCTTTTACCAGTCCGAAGGTATTTTTCATTTTCAAAACCTTTGGACTGGAGGACACCCAGCATTAGGCAGCGACTTTGAGAGGGGATGGTTTTAAAACCAGAAGAAATATGTCTGAGCGTCACTTGATGTATATAGATACTGTACATACATGTATTACAAACCAAAGAATTACTCCGTTAGAATGATCGTTGTGTTTATATGTACATCATTCATCCCTTTTACATATATCTATTTAATCAAAAAGTTTTGAGAAGATGATTATAAAAGAGGAACACTTAAAATATGTCAGTTAATGGAAATCTGATGTCCCTAATATTAGAGTTGATAATACAAACTTTTGTATGATAGAATCTTGGTCATCTGTCAGCTTGTTTTGTGAAACTCATATAATCTCAGTCTGAGTCAATACCCTGATGTGTTTCACACAAAGCGTTCACTGTGAATGCTTCAGTATATCTAAAAACGTCCACCTACAATGAATGTACCGTGATCTGTCTGGTCTCTTTAAAAACACGGCAGACGATTTAGTGAAAACAAAATTTCGTGTTCAACTTAATGAAAGTAGATCTATGTTTAAAAAAAGATTTTTTTATCCTAACTGGACAAAACAGAACCAATTTAACACTCAAAATAGGTAAATTTCAACACTACATTTTAACAATTCTTACATGTATAATTATGGTGAAGATAATTTCATTTATACTGCCTATCCCCAGTCCTTGACCTTCAACAAATACCTTTGGTTCAAGGTCATTCAATACAAGTTACATTTCAGGTTTTATGAGGGTACCTGTACATGCATAAATCTAGTACACAAAAGCGGGACAGAAGGAAATACAGACGGGCAGGTGGACATTCTGATTTTTTTGGAGGTGGGTGGGGTTGTTAGAGAACAATAGGGGCCAGAGGTACAGAAAAAAATTACACTGTCGTAATTGGGCAGAAATAGACGACTGTGTAAAGTCTTTCCCTCAAGCTGGAATTTCTCTGTAAATTCTTTGACAGGCAATCTTGTTGCTTCTCAACATAATATTGATTGTCTCCGTGTACACATTGAAATTCTCCCTATAATATTGACAATAACTCAGCCTTTATGCAGCACCATTAATGCAGAATTCTAGTCTGCCCACTACTGAAATAGGAGAACAAATTTCCATTTACTGATGATTAAACTGAAATATCCAATACATTCAATTCTCTTTCATTCCTCTTTGTAATACTAATTAGTAAACCTAACTGAAGTAAAATTAATAGGACATTATAAATCATATTCCTATAGTGAGAGACTGCAAATTAGGGAGTGCCTAGATATACTAAACCCAACAACATCAGAATTCAAACACAGCTGGAGAACAAATAACATGAAAAGTAAAGAGACAGACGACATTTTCTGGTCTACCTACTGTCATTGGTTAATGGGCCATGACATGGCTATAAATAGATAGAGTGTCTCTATCAAGTCTCAAACTTTTAGAAAATTCATAACACCAGAAAAACACCCCATTGCCCTGTAGGCCAACAAAATATTTGTAATATATATAACTTCAATGCTTCTTTACATAGATGGTTAATATAAAACATCCATGTTTGATTGACAAGCTTGAAAAAAGTATATATCCTAAAATAAAACCAAGATTTTTCCAAAGTGTCAACTCTGTCTACCAAAAAAAAGTTTCGTCACTATAAACATTTGGTCATACAGGCTGTGAATTTTGTAGAATCTTATGAATTTCTGTCTAAGTTCCAATGTTAACATCGGAATCTAACAAACTGTGTATGACCTCGGGGCATTTTGGCCAGGCACCTGCCGCAAATAAATCTGTGAAACAGTCCAGTGTTTTTACAGAGATTGGGGAATACTATATCAATTCTGTTGATCTCTGTTTGCATTTGCTATTCTCTGAATCAATATCATTTCAGTAGTCAGCATCTCCTGCAGAATCTTGATCCCCATACAGTCAGAATGAGTGCACATTGATCAATCAACAATACAAACAATGCTGAACACCTACATCCGTGTTACTAAACACAACTGTAATCCCAAAAACTACACACTCAAAGCATGCTGAATTTTGTCTTCTACTTAGAAATAAATGTTATAAATGCTGCCCATGCCAAAGTCATCACCATTTTTGACCTGTGACTCACAGAGTATTGATTTCTGTGAATCAGAGACACAGTGACTGATGTTAACGTACTTTGGATATTTTTTTATGAACTCGGACTTAATGTGCTCCAAATCTAATTTCAAGATTACATTTTGCAAAGATTGCACAAGACTCAGAGGGACTTAATGCTTGGTGGTGATGTGGTAATTTTGGGGTACTTAGTAAGTTAGTAACTGCGGCCCCAGATTGCACTGCTTAGCACTTAATTAGCAGAGAACCATTTATATTAACTGCTTAATTCAATAGTTTAAATTTAGAGCTGGGACCATTACATTTTGGAAAAAGTAGCAAAATTCTGTTTAAGATTAGGAATTCATGTTAATTATTAGTTATAATTGCATAACAAGCATTATTAAAAGAAAGTAATGTTATGAAGATATATCTTTAGAATGTATTTGAATTTTAAATACATTAATGTTGACATCGTTTTGCTATTCATTATTGAGTAAAATAACACAATTGGCATATTCCATGTTCTATCTACTACAGTTTAAAGAGAATTTAAAAAGCCCTCAAAGTTGTGTACTCTACGGATCACATGACAGATGAGCACACAAACTATCTCTCGATTTTCATCTACTGCAAAGGAGGTGATGTTAGATAACATTCTGTGTATAGTTCAGTAACACAATATCATAAATTTACACTTCATTTCATAACGGGATTTTAAAAAAAAGGATTTTTACACAGATCTTAGATCACTTCCAGAGAGTGAAATATTTGGTTTAAGTATCATGGAAAACAAATAATTTAAAAATATAAAGCAAAGAAAATGGAAATCATTTCAAAAGAACTTTTGAATATTTGACTTTGTTTTGACCAAAGAAAAAATTGACACATATTCCATCATTTATCCATGCTTCTGTTCACTTTTGATGCTTCCTTAAAGACAATATAATGGGGAGACTTTCTAATGCAAATCAGGATTTAGGGAGTTATATATCTGCCCCCCCCCCCTCTCTCTCTCTCTCTTCCAACTGTCCATATTGCTGTCAATTACAATCAGTGATTATCACTAAAACTACTTGGTAACTATGATTGTGAATTTCATGATCAACTACGGTTTACGAGAGCATGGTTTAAAACAAGTTGTCTAAATTCTTGCCTTTTTCCAAGTCTCACAAAACTTTTTACAAAAAGATACAAAGCATGAAATTAAAATAAGGCCAAATTAAAATATGTTTGTTTTTTACTTCACTCTTACTAAGAATAAGGTGGGGTAGGTATGTATAGGTAAGTCATTTTATTTCATTGAAACATTTTATTTGAAATCTTTGTTTTTGATACACTTTGAATAAATGGAACACTCTCCCCAAAATATGACCAAACGCCAAAATAAGTGCCATCGAAGGCGGTTTAGTATATAAATATTATATTATGAGTATATAATCGTGTGAGCGATTGGTAAAATCATTAAGATGACCAAAAAATCGCAAAATTAAGCCCAAAATTGAATTCCTTGTGTAAAATGAAGTTTAAAAAGCTGGTTTAATCACAGTTTTTAAAATTCAAAACAAGAGGTACTGTGAGCAATGCTCACTAAGAATACCCACCGCTTACCCCAATCTCCCAAAGGGTGTTGTTAATAGGTATATATTACCTCTTTCCTGAGTGTAAAAATATGGTATGCCTTTGTAGAAGAAAATGGAAGATATAGTCCGAACACAAATCCATGGCATAAACCTATAATTTTGACCTTGAGATCAAAGGCCAAGATCATAAAGAGGTCATGAATGTACATGACACATAGTCTCATAGTGATACACCCATGTCTTATGGTATGACTATGTCAAAACCCTATAATCAATTTTGACCTTGATGTCAAAGTTCAAGGTCATATATAGGTCATAAAGGTACTCGACACATCGTCTCATGGTGATACACTCATGTGTCAAATATGGTATGTCTATGTCAAAGAACAAAGAAGTCATGGCCCGAACACAAATCCATTGTAAAAACCTTTAATTTTGACCTTGAGGTCAAGGTCATATGGAGGTCATGAATGTACATGACACATCGTCTCATGGTGATACACTCATATGTCAAATATGGTATGCCTATGTCAAAGAACAAAGAAGTTATGGCCCGGACACGAATCAATTGTAAAAAACCTTTAATTTTGACCTTGAGGTCAAGGTCATATGGAGGTCATGAAGGTACATGACACATCATCTCATGGTGATACACTCATGTGTCAAATATGGTATGCCTATGTTAAAGAACAAAGAAGTTATGGCCCGGACACGAATCTGCACAGACAGACAGACAGACGGATGGACAGACAGAGTGATTCCTATATACCCCCCAGAACTTCGTTCGGGGGGTATAATAAAAATAGAATGCAAAAATACTGAGTTTATGTTCCAAAACAGATAGAATCCGTTGTGTAGGAATTGTTCAGTGCAGTCTATGCGATAGTTTTTTTGACAACACAGGACATTCGGTCCTGTGTACTCAATGAACACACCGGACCGAACCAAATTTTGTCAGACCGAAAAACCTAATGTATAAAAGTGAAACACGTGAAAATGCAAAACCAAGGAAATCTTATTTATTATACCAGTAATACTACACCAGGGATCCTTCCCGCATAATACTTTAGACGGTCCATGTGGTTTTAATCATATTCATTTACGTATTTGGATTTGTGTGATAGTTTTTACTTATAACAAACATTTAAATGACTCCGCGTCAAAATAGTAAAGCTCAAAACCAGACAGTGAGACATCGGACATACCGGTCCGGTGTAAAAAATGACGCATCGGACCTTAGGCACTGCACATCGGTCAGGTCCGACGGTCCAATGTCTTTCGCATAGACTGTCAGTGTTCAAAATTGGTTGAAAACTTGGCATAGACCATGGGTTTATGCCAAAACAAGATAGACCTCATCAAATTGGCATACAACACAACATTGAATAAGAATAACACAAATGTAAAACATTGTTACTTCTAATGTACATATCCCATGGGGACCCGGGTTAGAATAGGTCCTCAAAACTTTTTTTTCATTAGTCATGTATATTATATATTTTTAAATTTCTTAAACCCAGAAAATCAGCATAGACAATTTGGTCTAAATCTCAATTACAATTGGCATAGACCATTGCCATTTGACATAGACTCAGTCTATGTTTAATTTCGAACACTGGTGTGCGTTACCTTACATAATTCTCCTGAATATTCTCGTCACTGATGTTGATGTACAAGCAAACTGAATTTTATCTGGGATTGAGAAAGAATATTGATTCTTCCTATTTTATGAAAATTATTTTAGTAAGTACGACATTGGTAAAAAAAGCCCATGGACACTTCCAAAATGAGGACTGGCCCCAACATCCTTGCTTATTTTTTTTTTTACAAATCTATATAATAGACTCACATGATCAGCTGGACTTATCAGGGGCCGCCACCCCCAATCCCCCGCTTAATTATGCTCAAACACCACTGGGCTTTCTAATCAATTTTATTACATGAAACATTGGCGAGTTTCATGTCTCAGCATCCGAGGAAAAAATGCAAATGGCGGTGTGTTTACAGTCCGCTTAGCAACGATAAGGGGAATAACTGCTCGTGCACAGTCGCATGCTATTGGGGACCGGTATAATAGAAACTTCCCCCATATATATTACAATTACTTTCCCATCATTTTGAAGATCATTATAAGTCAAAATGTAAATCAGAGAATTTCAAATGCAAAAAGAAAAAAATTCCAGTTTGAAAATTGCAGATTTTTATTAAATTTATATCTATTGTCAATAAAATCTTTAGGGTTAGCAGCAAAAAAGTAGGTAGGGTAGGGAAACACAAATACATAGATATATATGTATATTTTATTTTGGCCTAAAAAAGCTGGACTGAACATTTATGATATTGTGTATGGTAGTCCTTTCAACAATGCCTCACTAAAACAGATTGGTCTAAATTCAGTTACTGAAACCAGGAACATATATACTAGAGAACTTTAAGCCTTATGTTTCCTTATCGAAACTGAAGACTGCATCAATAAATTTGGCTTTGTCAATATCTCACAAAGGCCTATTGGCCTTTATTTATTCATTTTTAGAAGATAAAAAAAAAAGAATCTTTGAGACTTCTGAATATGGGGAAATAAACAGTCTTAATGGCGAGTTTTCTACTAGATCGCATCAACTCTCAATGAACACTATTCCAATACTACGACACTAGACATGACATTGCGTCGGCTCCCAAATATTGATGCAATAAGACCCAAGAAAGCATGAAATTCTTTCGCACAAAATGACCATAGGTACTCACTGGCAATCATTAATTATTTCCTCTTGAGTTCGTATTTGCACGGGGGCTATTTTGTCATTAACGTTTTCCTCAAAATTGCAAAAACATTTCGTTATTTTCTCATCGAAAGAGTTCACGAGATCTTCCAGGGATCCGGAGTAAGGCTCTGTAAAGTGTTCGCTTTCCTCATTGTCATTTATTTCACTCGTTTGGTGTTCCTCAGTTTCTTTTAAAATATTTTCGACCTTTACAGCCTCCTGAAACTCACTGTATTCACTCCACTCCTCGTTTTCAAACTTTGCCAGTGGTGCTTCAAACTGAAGCTCCGCCATGTTGGATGATTAATGACCTTCACCTTCATTAGTGCTCGTTTTCGGAACGTTTCTTGAATTTACTCCAAACACAAAGTATTTCATACGAAACTCCTTGGGTGTTTTCATCCCCAAGACAGATGTTGCTGATGCTGAAGGAGGGAGTATGGTTTGTGCTTCATTTCAATATTTGTTTTACTGCTATACTTTTTAAAATTGTACTTTTAATTATAATTATTTTTATATCAATAGAATTATTTAGGCCCTATATTTGTATAAAATCTAAAATGTGGTACAGTATGTTAACATAATTCAGAAGTTAGTATGCAATCTTATGCAGTGCTGTCTACTGGCGGGACTAAATTGAGTTCTAATTCATGTTTATGGAGTCTGAGTTGAGAAACTCATTTTGCGAGAGATTCTTGATATAATGACACCCAATATTTTATTAATTATTAATTTAACTGATCACAATACATATAATAATGTATAATATTTGAGAAATTATAGTTATAAATTCATTGTAAAGTCTACCAGTAGATATTACATCATTTCATTAATTAAAGTAAATGTCATTTTTATTTTTCATCTCAAAGGGAAAGTACTCACTCATTAAGCATCCGTTTGTTACCATGGTGACTGGAGAATGACAATGTTTCGTGTGAGTCACATCTCTGTAAATCGGCGACAGCAATGGTCATCTACTCAACACAGCTTTTTTGGCACTGTGCAGGTGAGAAGAAAACAGCCATGCTTGAGGGGGCTTTTTCTGGGAGTTATAGCTGGGATCCTGCTCATCATTGGGATAATGCTGACATGGATAGGTGAGGTTTTCTTCCCTAAGAATATGATATTTTAATTCACTTGCCTTATACAATTCTTTAATTTAAAACCATTTCATTAAATTGATGTGGTATTCAAACTTGTAGTTATCATAGTATGTAACATCTGAGCTAACTAATACATGCATTTTAAATTGCACAGTCACTTTATGGACAAACTAATTATTACAAATTGACGTGCCTTTTCTCTTCAATGTACAGATTGTCAATGATATGGAATGTGCAGGAAACAGAACAGTCATTGACAAAATCATAATGATAAATGCACACCTCAAACATTGAATCCTTGGCTTGTTATTATTTCAGGGCTCGAAATTAACATATGCCCGTCAGTCCGTGACTGGTCAAAAGTATGGTGGACTGATTGATATTTGTTTTAGTCAGTCTTATGGGACGGGACTGGTCAATTTTCTAAAACGTTATTTTGAAAAACTTGATTATCAAATCTTATACATGCCTTTCACATTTTTCTGTAGACATCAGATGAACCTGATTAGTGTTGCAATATTGTCTGAGGCATCTGGAGTTAAATCCCATTATTTTATTTGAATGTCATTAATGAAATATGTTTAATTATTTCTGGAAAACCCTGGAGGACTGGTAAATTTATCTTCGGACTTGTTGAAATTATACACCTTCTCAGTCCAGCTGGATTGGTGACATGGAAAGTTAGTTTCAAGCCCTGTATTTACAAAACAGTGTGACACTTTTGACTGAGCTGCTGGATGGGCTGAGAATGCTATTTTCATGATCAATGAGTAGCAATGATGACTTTATTACAGTTTTCGAAATATACCAATCGGAAGGTTTTAATAATCATTTAGACTGATAAAATGTGACTGCACATTTCATTGCTCAGAATGGTTGAAATGAACAGATTCAGAAAACAGAGCAAATTACTGCATGTTTTTAATAAAGGTGCACTTTTTTTTTATTTGAAAATTTGATTGCAGGTTTTCAGTAGACCTTCATCGTTTTTTCGGTGGAAGGAAATCTGGAATGGGATGTTACATAACATTTTCGTTATTATCCAGACTAGCTATTATGTAATGATTGCATTTCAAATTGTACTAATTATCTCACCTTTTCACGTAGATGAAGAATTTTTTAGGTGAACTATACTGTGGCCTTTGTCATAATCGTGTATCTTATGTACTACCGGTCACAGTTAGTTCAGTGGTAGAGCGTTTACTTCGTAACGGTTAGGTCATGAGTTCGAGCCCTGCTCGAGCCATGGCCGATCAAACCTAAGACGTTAAAATAGGTAGTGATTGCTCCTTTGCTAAACGCTCGTCGTTTAGAAATGAGAATCACAGGTCTTTCAGATATGGCCTTAAAAACGGAGGTCCCGTGTAGCGGCAGGTGTTTGCACAATAAAAAATCCTCACTGCTACGGCCCTGAGCGCTTAAAGCATAGGTCTAAATTTGTGGTACTTCACCTACAGCTGGTGACCTCTCAATATGAGTGAAAAATTTTCAACGAGCCATGAAGAACACTGAATCAATCAAGTAGTAAATATGCTGTAAACCAGTACCCATGGATACTCATTCATTGTGAATCATCCTAGAGAAACAAAGAACCAAACAAAGAAGTGTGCCTGTCAATCATCCTAGAGAAACAAAGAACCAAACAAAGAAGTGTGCCTGTCAATCATCCTAGAGAAACAAAGAACCAAACAAAGAAGTGTGCCTGTCAATCATCCTAGAGAAACAAAGAACCAAACAAAGAAGTGTGCCTGTCAATCATCCTAGAGAAACAAAGAACCAAACAAAGAAGTGTGCCTGTCAATCATCCTAGAGAAACAAATAACCGAACAAAGAAGTGTGCCTGTCAATCATCCTAGAGAAACAAAGAACCAAACAAAGAAGTGTGCCTGTCAATCATCCTAGAGAAACAAAGAACCAAACAAAGAAGTGTGCCTGTCAGTCATCCTAGAGAAACAAAGAACCAAACAAAGAAGTGTGCCTGTCAGTCGGATTGATAGATTGATATTGTGAAACCTCTCTAATCTGGCATGTACTGGGAGACATTTTCATTTTTTTCGGAATATACAGTGTGTTGGACGTAAAAAAACAAAACAAAATGTGAAATTAAGAATGTAAATGAGGGTCGGAATGCCCAGGAAAACAGATGGCACATTTGTCAGATTATTATGCAGTTTTTTTTTTCTATACTGTATCACAATCACAAATTTCCTTGAGTCATAAGTACATGGTCACAAGTGTGGAACTGTTTTGAAAATAATAGCACACTTAGTGTAGATGGATTTGTATTTTGTAGACATTTTTAACATACCCGCAATCCATAAACTTTACTATATAGATAATATTAGATATATATAATGGATATTTTGTACTCAGAATTTTGTGTATACTGTTTTAGCTGGATTAAGTGGTATTGTTGAAGCAGGCCCCATCTTAATCGGATTTTCTCTCATTGTGTTTCTGGTGGCTACCTGTCAGTTCTTACAAGCCAGAAAGGAACATATCTTGGAGAGGCAAGCAGAGGAGGTAAGTACAGATAGGTCAACTGTGGACAAATAAATTACAGTTCTTACAGACCAGAATGAACCAGCTTTTGGAGGGGCAAGCAGAACAAGTACTAGGTGTAGTATCTCAAAAAGTTGAGTTCTTAGAGTACAGGATAGAGAGATAAGCAGCATAGGTAAGTATGTGGCAGTCAGCTAGGTCCGATTGCTAATGGCCAGATAGTTCAGTTGGCAGAGTACTGACTGTCTGTCCGTCCATCTGTCTGTCCATCTGAGGTAATGTTTTCTGGACATTTTTCAGTAACGGATGCATACATGTACGGCTCTGAAATTTCAAATATTTGGTCACAATTTCTCCATCAAGAAGGGTAAGAGTGAGTTTGCATTTCAGCTAGATTGGTGCAACTTGACCTGCTTTAGGACTATAAGTAGGTCAAACAGTTTTCCGTAATTTTTTTTATTATGGATACAGATATTGCCCAAAAATTTAGTCATATGCTTCCTCTCGGAGGAATACAAGTTCAGTTTGCATTTCAGCTGGATTGGCCCATCCGTCTGACCTACATTAGAGCTAAAAGTAGGTCAAGCAGTTTTCTGGACATTTTTTCATTATGGATACAGTTATTGCCCTGAAATTTAGTCACAGCTAGGCTTCCTTTTGGAGGAATACAAGTTCAGTTTGCATTTCAGCTAGATTGGCCCATCCATCCATACCTACATTAGAGCTAAAAGTAGGTCAAACAGTTTTCTGGACTTTCTTTTAGCTCACCTGAGCTGAAAGAGCAAGTGAGCTTTTCTAATCACCTGTGGTCTGTCATCTGTCTGTCCGTCTGTAAACTTTTTATATTTCCAACTTCTCCAGAACCACTGGGCCAGTTTCAACCAAACTTGGTAAAAAGCATCCTTGGATGAAGGGCTTTCAATTTTATTCAAATGAAGGGCCATGCCCCCTTCAAAAGGGAGATAATCACAAAAATGCAAAAATAGGGTGGGGTCATTTAAAAATCTTCACAAGAACCACTGGGCCAGAAGAGCTGACATTTACGTGAAAGGTTCCTGACATAGTGCAGATTCAAGTTTGTTAAAATCATGACTCCCGGGAGTTGGATGGGGTCACAATAGTGGATCAAACTTTTACATACAAATTTATAGGGAAAAATTTCAAAAACCTTTTTCTGAAGAATCACTGGACTAGAAAAGTTTACATGTAAATGAAAGCTTCCTGACATAGTGCAGATTCAAGTTTGTTAAAATCATGACCCCCCGGGGGTAGATTGGATCACAATAGGAGATCAAAGTTTTACATACAAATATTTATAGAAAATCTTTTAAAAATCTTCTTCTCAAGAACCATTGGGCCAAAGTAGTTTACAGGGATTAAACTTAACCAAAAAGTCATGGTAGCCAGCTGGGCCCCTAAAAATCAGATTGTGGTTGCCCAGGTTAAAAATTGGTTGCCCAGATAAAAATTGATGTAACAGAAAGTAAACAATGTCAAATGTTTATTCATATGTAAATAAAAGAATGAACCACTCTTGATCAGTTGTCCACGATATCTGAAACTTCCTTGTTCGTTTCGTATTGTCGTAACTTCTGAAATATGCCTTTAATTCTTCCAAATTTGCTTTTCTCGTCTCCGGCTTCTTCGCACCTTGTATATATATTGCCATATGTTTAGTTGTCATTGTCATTTAATAACTTGGAAACGATTAAATATCCGTGTGTCAATTGCTGTATTAAAGCGTTTAAATGTACTGATTTCGTAATTGCACTCAAAGCGGACAAACATATTTGAATTAAACCGGCAATAAACAGAAAATATCGATCGCCAACCTGGGCAACTGAAATACAAATTCTGCTCGCCCAGTCGAATTTTCGGTCGCCAATGGCGACTGAGCGAGCATTAATTTTAATCCCTGGTTTACATTTACATGAAAGCTTCCTGACATAGTGCAGATTCAAGTTTGTAAAAATCATGGCTCCAGGGATATGTTGGAGCCACAATAGGGATCAAAGTTTTACATGCGAATATAGAAGGAAAATCTTTGAATATGGGCCAAGTTGACTCAGGTGAGTGATGTGGCCTGTGGGCATCTTGTTCATTATGTATACAGATATTGCCCTGAAAATTTGTCACAGGCTTCCTCTTGGAGGAATACAAGTTCAGTTTGCATTTCAGCTGAATTGCTCCATCCTTGACCTACTTTCTGACTAAAAGTAGGTCAGACCGTTTTCTAGATATTTTTTCGTTATGGATAGATAATGGCCTGAAATTTAGTTATAAGATTCCTCTTAGACTAATACAAGTTCAGTTTGCATTCCAGCTGGATTGGTCTGTCCATTTGTCTGTGTGTCAGTCCAAGGTAATGTTTTCCAGATTTTTTCCATAACAGATGCATGTATAGGGTTGAAATTTTGTCATAATTTCTTCCTCAAGAAGTGTAAGAATGAGTTTGCATTTCAGCTGGATTAGTGTACCATGACCTACTTTTGGACTAAAAGTAGGTCAAACAGTTTTCCAGACTTTTATTTTGTTATGGATACAGACATTGCCCTGAAATTTAGTCACAAGCTTCCTCTCGGAGGAATGCAAGTCCATTTAGCATTTCAGCTGGATTGGTGCTCCATGACCTACTTTAGCAGTAGGTAGTCAAACAAATTTCCAGATTTTTTTCCATTATGGATACAGGTATTGCCCTGAAAGTTGTTCCTAACCTCCCTCTCAGAGAAATACATAATCAATTCACATTTCAACTTAATTGGTGCACCATGACCTACGTTAGGGCTAAAAGTAGGTCAAATAGTTTCCTGGACTTTTTCTCATCATAGATACAGATATTGCACTGACATTTTGTTACAACCTCCCTCTCAGAGAAATACTTATAATCAGTTCTGTCACATGTCAGATGGACTAGTGCACCATGACCTACTTTAAGACTTTTCTATTCAGAATGTGTGTGGTGTTAATTCAGAGTGCATATTATAATGTAGGTTGAATTTCACTGTCTGACAGGCTTATGTTGTACCGTTTTCGGTACTCTTGTTGAAATTTAGTCTTGTTGCTGTTTTACAGGAATCAAATGCTATCATCAATTAAATATCTAAATAAGTGCCGTTCATAGGCCTAAATTTTGCAGCCCTTCACCAGCAATGGTGACGTCTCCATATGAGTGAAATATTCTCGAGAGGGACGTTAAACAATATACAATCAATCAATCAATCAATATACCAAATCATGTCCATGCCCCTTTAAGGCATTATGATTTGTAATGGTTAGTGATATTTTATTGCCAGACATGCACACTCACTCACAAATCTAGAAAAAACCTGAGTACTCTAACACACTGGTTCTCTCCCAGCACAGTCTAAAGGAACCACTCAGGGGAATTAACTATCACACAATAAATGAATAAACTTGTCTAAATATTTTGACAAATTGAATGTTATATCAATTTTTATAGTGAATACATTTATTTGTAGGTAGAATAATAGTTGTACAAAAATCATATAGGTGGAGTAACTAGATACAAATTATGATATTCAGAAAATAATGGGTTAACTATCAGCCATCTATAAATAAATTGGTCATTGGGAGTTCATCAGAAAATATTCATTAAAATATTCAATGAAAATAGAAAAGGGGACAATTTTTTAATTACCCATTGGTATTGATCATTCCTACATAGAATTACATTGTAGTGTAGTAATGTTGCAGAGATGCTTTCTTATGTAGCTGAGAAGACAAACCATTGCAACAATGGAAGTGAATCAAGATGGTGAAAACCCTCCAGAAACTGTCATTATTGAGGCTGTCACTCCCAGTGAAATGTACAGGTAACTGTTGATATCTGAGAAATGTACAGGTAAATATTGATATCAGAGAAATGTACAGGTAAATATTGATATCAGAGAAATGTACAGGTAACTGTTGATATCAGAGAAATGTACAGGTAAATATTGATATCAGAGAAATGTACAGGTAAATATTGATATCAGAGAAATGTACAGGTAACTGTTGATATCAGAGAAATGTACCGGTAAATATTGATATCAGAGAAATGTACAGGTAACTGTTGATATCAGAAATGTACAGGTAAATATTGATATCAGAGAAATGTACAGGTAAATATTGATATCAGAGAAATGTACAGGTAACTGTTGATATCAGAGAAATGTACAGGTAAATATTGATATCAGAGAAATGTACAGGTAAATATTGATATCAGAGAAATGTACAGGTAAATATTGATATCAGAGAAATGTACAGGTAAATATTGATATCAGAAATGTACAGGTAACTGTTGATATCTGAGAAATGTGAACAGATTTGGATTTGAGGCAAATTCTCAGTGAATCACACTCCGTTCATATTGACCATGAACAGCTCAAAAGTGCTGTTCAATTTTTAAATGAAGGAATGAAGGGGAGATGTATGGTATAGTCCACTAAAACTGTTCCTCTTTTGTTTTTTTGTTTTGTTTGTTTTTTTTTTTAGAAATTATGATTTCATAGATATTTGAATGAATAGAATAGCAGACTTTTGAGTTACTGTCAGAAAACGTTTTACTATGCATGTACTTCTGTAGTAACTGCAGAAGTCATGTGATTTCAGTTTCCTTAGCCCTCGATACTTCTGATGCAGACGATATATGTATTCAAAGTTTCCTTAGCCCTCGATACTTCTGATGCAGACGATATATGTATTCAAAGTTTCCTTAGCCCTCGATACTTCTGATGCAGACGATATATGTATTCAAAGTTTCCTTAGCCCTCGATACTTCTAATGCAGACGATATATGTATTCAAAGTTTCCTTAGCCCTCGATACTTCTGATGTAGATGATATATGTACAAGTATTTATAACATGAGTTCTCAAACACGATATAATGTGCTGCTGAGGGCTGTAATGCTGATAAAAGAGATAAGTGGAGGCAAGGCAGTTGGAGCAGGGGCAACAGGGCAATGACCATCACCCCAATGATATTGCAGAGAGAGAGAGAGGGGGGGGGGGGATAAATGTACAAAATTTGTGATGGTGAAAGTCAACTTTCATTAAAGATGATAATAATTTCTGAAATGTGTGGACTAGGTGTGTTCATGACACTATGTACTCCCAGCCCCTGTCATCTTCTGGTATTATTTCAAGAAGCAGTTCCGTAGCATGTTCACATTCCAATCAATTCTAGCTTGTGAACTATGGTACAGTATGCAACACCCTGTATTTGGATGCTTTTAATTTTCATCCACTTATAATGACCTTCAAGGCTTGCAAAAACCAGGAAATTCATAGGGCTAAAAGTTCTAGCGCGGGCAGTAACTCGGAAGTCTGCTATTATGATGTTGTTTTTTCTAAAACTTTTTAAAACATACCTATGTTTAATTTTCTTCATTTTATAAATTAACTGGATTTAAATGTACATTAAATGTGCATCTTTTGCGAGATTGATTAGAAATCCCAACCTCTACAGACAGACACGAGTAAGATGACACATGATTATTTTGTTTTCAGTAGTGCTGATGACAATGCTCCTCCTACCTATATGCAGGCTACTGAATCTGATCTTAATCAGTCAGTTCTTCTACCGGAGGAAGTGAATGAACAGCTGGAAGATCCACCTTCTTACGTTGAAGCAATGAGTACTTCCTGTGTGGAACTCAGCACAAGGGGGACAACTCCTGCTAGTGTATGCTGGGTACCTCCTTACTATCCTTACTTATCTCCCCCTGAACATTGTCACACAAGCCCCAGTGAACCTCCCATAATAATGACATCATTAGACACGGAAGGGGTGGAAAACAATGACCTTGAAATAAGTTCAGATATTGACGAGCCCTCAGAGACCAGCAACCCAGACCAAACCAGATGGGAAGTGTAGAAATAGCTGCTTATTGCTGTTGATATTGTACAGTAACGTATGCGATATATGTGTATGCAATATCCTCAAACTTACTAGATCAGATGGATCCGGTGCCATTGGTTATTTTCAAATCTATATTAATGATGGAGTTTTGTTGATAAGGGGACCATCCCATGCCAATTTCTATGTATTGAAGATTTATTGCCCAGGATACCTGCGCAGTTCATAGGAGGTCAAAGGTTGGAGTCCCAGAGTCCAGCTAGTAGTTTCATCCACATGTTACGTGTGGTTATGTTCTTTATTACGTTGAAGTGATCAGATATAAATCAAATTCATGGATGTGAAAGACACTGCTTAACAAGTACCCATGTTCTGGATCTGGCCTCATGTCATTAGAGGAGTACTAGAGGCTGACTGGATCTGGCCTCATATCATTAGAGGTGTACTAGAGGCTGACTGGATCTGGCCTCATGTCATTAGAGTGTACTAGAGGCTGACTGGATCTGTCCTCATGTCATTAGAGGAGTACTAGAGGCTGACTGGATCTGGCCTCATGTCATTAGAGGAGTACTAGAGGCTGACTGGATCTGGCCTCATGTCATTAGAGGTGTACTAGAGGCTGACATACAGTTGTTGTGCATTCAGTGGTTGGGCAATCTGCGACCTGAAAAACATAGCATTCATTTTACATATCATACAGATCCTACTATGTTTTAAGTTACCTTTAGATGGAGGTGTTAAAGTAACCTGAGTACAGATGACTTGTAGACGTGAGCAGTCTTGCCTCAATTTACTTTACCGTAAACTTTCATTTGGTGCTTCTATTTAATTTGTTCATTCTTATTCAATTTTAACAAAAGCCCATGAAAACCAAATATTTGATCTGGGCTAGTTGAATATGATCTTTAACCTTTCATGTATGAATTTTCTTAGAGCCATGTCTATATGGTGAAAGACTGATGAGCAAGTGAAAGATTTCAAGATTTAAGTAGACATATGATTTATGGCTTGTATAATATTTGCTGGGATTATAGAAAGTGAACTTGGTAAATCCACTTCACTTGATGTTCTCATGAATACTGTATTCATCCCATTGAGCACCCCTACCCCTAGAAGCTTCCTTTCAGGACTTTTTTTTTCAACTTTCAAAAGAGCCCCCCCCCCCCCCTTTACAAATAGTATAACTTACCGTATACAGTATAACATGGTTATAGCGACCATCTAGGGCTATTGAAAAACAGTCACTATATAAAAAACTTGGATATATTTAATACAATTTTTTGTATTTTCCTCTCATAGGGGAATGAATGTCACTTCACAATAAGTGTAAATTTGTTATAAGCATGTTCATTGTGTGTTTTACTGTACTGTAATTCAGTTATATCTTTGTGCATTTACTACCTATGTTGTTTTGACGATTTGAAATAATTAATCTTTTTCAGACCCGAGTGGATTAAATTATCATAAAAGAAAGTATAACAAAAACTTATTTAGAATTTAATGTTTATATATATTTTCCATTTCTCTAATTCAAAATTTCACTGGAAGTATTTCAACACCTGCACTTAATTCCATAGTGTTAAAATTACCCCCTCCCCATCCCATCCCAGTTTTCTAAGTGCCCAGGGCGCTCAGTACTAAGGATGAACACAGTAAACATTTTACTCATGTGATATGACTATATATATATATTTTGAATATAGTTCAGATGAACAAAAATCATTTTTTTTTTTCATCATTACTCTCCATTATCATTATGAAATAAGCATTTTTTTACTCTTTTTTTTTTTTTTATATATATATCAATGTAACTATGAATTATAAGTTATCTACACATGGTGTGTACAATTGTTAAATGTTAGATTCTGGCTTTTTATATTCAGTTCAGGGTTATGTTAATTTTTTTGACAAATTAAGTTTTTGCAGCTTTTTCAGAAAATTTGCTAATATGTTGTTCCACTCTGTTAACAGCAAAATCAGTCAGTTTTAGAAAAAGTTTATAATTTCACAAATATTTGCCTGTTATGTATCTGTAATCTTGTTTATATAGTAGTATTGGCACATTTTCTTAAATTAATTAACATTTTAGATACTGAACCGTTCAGATCCAGTTTTAATCATCTCGTCCTCATTGATTCCATATTCCATGTCTTGTGCCTTACTTCACATAAGGGGTGGTCTCAAGGTGGGATTCATGACATTCGCAGGTTGATTAAGGGCAGTAAATTTGCCACACATTGAGGCAGCTAAATTTTAATCCCTTGTGTTATCATTTTTGAAAAGTGTTCCATACCATTTTTACTTTAGAAATAGCCTCTAGGACAATTCAACACTTCACACTCACAAAATTTATTTTATCTTAGTGAGTAATAGAGTAATTTTTTCACTGTTTGTAAATTTTAGGGAAAAAAATGTACTTCATTTGAAATAATGAAGAAAATATTTTTTAAATGATTTTAAAGTATGAAAATTAGTTTGCTAAAAATTTGTAACTCTACGACATTTTATACTGTAGCTATACATATACATTAGGACAATTTATCAGGACAAGGAAGGTTTTTTCAGAGATGAATGCGCCCATCAAAGACGGGTCATATTATGGTGTGGTGCAGTTTGTTTGTCCGACTGTGCATCTGTTTGTCAGCACGTTGTGGGTCAGATAAAAACAGTTCCTATAAGGCTAGGATCATCAAACTTGGTACACAAGATCCCAGTGATTAGAGGAAGAAGGGTGTTGTTTAATTGTTATAGGGACATGGACACGATTTGAATTAAAAAAAATTCAAATTTTATTTTTTCATTTTTAATGTGTACAATGCTTAACTAAGATATTTCTAATGGTCAACCAAAATTTGAATGTCAGTTGTCGAGGTACAGGGGAGATACAAAGCTCACAATTCTTTAAAATTGTTATGTAAACAAGGTTTGTGCCATGTTTTTGTTGCATAGGTTAAATATACTAGTAAAAGCTTCGTTTAAAGCAAACTTTTGCAAGATACAAGTTATTTCTGAACACAATTGGATAGTTTTCAGTGTTTGGCATATCTCATTTTCGTTTTAAACATGTTATTTTCTATTAACATGATTAAACAATTTATACGTAAACAAAAACATGGCATGAGCCTTAAATTGTTTACATAACTACAAATTGTGAATCACCTTTAACTCAACAACTGATATTCAAATTTTGGATGACCAGAAATATTTTAGTTAAGCATTGCAAGCAACAGAAATGGAAAAATGAGTAAGTCAAAGTTTTTTATTTGTTTACTCAAGGCTTATGAAAAATTGTTGAAGGTGCAAACTAATAGTTTAGAGATGTGAAACGTAGATTAGCAACTCTGATTTAAGAAGTAAATTCAATTTTTGAAAATACATTAAATTAGGGTATGAATTGACGATGATGCTTCACGCCAGCATATTTCATGAAGCGCTGCGAGTGAATAGTACATCATAAAAAGTTAATATTTTCAAAAATGAAATTTATTTTTTCTATTATATTTTACTTTCATTTGTCAAAATTCCCAGCTGTTAAAATAGACATTCTATATTCATTATGTAGTTCTATATTCATAAGAGCAATTGTTTACAACTGCAGCACATTCATGAGGAAGTACCTATCATTACAATTTGTAAAAATATCAAAGGCAAAACCATTGGAAATGTAAATAATAAGCTCTGTAAACTTTTTGTTAATAAATATATATATAGTTTATGACTGATAAACCTGTATATGTATTAGATGTGGAAACTATGTTGTTCTCATTGATGTGAAAGTAAATCCCATATTTATGGGCTTTTGGACCTACTTAATTTCGGTCCAGGTAACTCAATTGAGGGATATCAGCAGTTCAGACTTAGCTCACAGATTTATTTTTGTATGTACAGTAAAATATGGTTAAAACAAACATGTTTACAATGACATAATTCTACAGTGAAATGCTTCTTATTCCCTGTATTAATTTTGTTTATAGCAAATCAAACTTTTTCATCCCCAGCACTCTGGTATAAGCGTGTTTTACTGTATGTTGTCTGACGTCCCATTCGAGAATTTTTCACTGATGTAGAGACGTCACTAGCTGTAGGTGAAGAAATTGTCTTAAATTTTGACCTTTGCATGGCACTCAGGGCCTTAGCAGTGAGGGTTCTTTATCGTACCAACGCCTTCCATGACGGGATCTCCGTTATGTTAAGGTCATCTCCTAAGACCTGTGACTTTCACTTATAATGTTAAGAACTAGGTGAAGGAACAGTCACTTAACGTGCATCAAACATCACAAGGAGGTCACGCTGAGATCCAGAATCAAACTTCAGACTCCGGGTTGCTAAGCGAGCCCCCTCATCACCATACTACTGAGACCACTGGACGCAAATATTGTTTATTACCAGAATGACAAGAATTCAACATCCTTACCCTTAAGGGCAATCCAGTGCTCAAAGTTTTAAATATGCACTGTCTTCACACAAAACTTCTAATTCATGATCTATGTTGTGTAATCTTCAGGCGACCTTTAAGGTCCATGGGTCTTTTGCCTCTTATACCAATCTCAAAATTTATCCTCGTTTTGGCAGGGGGTATTTATGAGGACTCCCCATTATTTGCATGTGTTATTAGACAACAGTTCAATCATGCACCGACTCCCTAATTAAGAATCAAAGACGTGACTCAGAATTTCTTTATTATGGAATATATTATCATGATATTGTCATTCATACAGCCATTCAAATATATCTTAGGTGACATATATCAATTTACAAATGTTGAGCAAATATAGTTTATCCTAGATTATATTGACTCATTTTCTATTTCTTGTGCTTTTAAGATAGTGTTTGTGTTTGTGGACCATATGCCTGTATTCAGTTTTACTGATGAATAATTGTTTTCAATGCTGGTCAAATGAAACACTTATAATTCTTCCTTGTTTATCACTGAATTTTTAGAAGCATTGTTATTTTTAGCATTGTTATGTTTTTTTAGCTTTTCTATACAATTTCCGATACTCTTCGTTACACCGTATCAAATAAATTTATAACTGTGATATTAAGTTCCTTTTTTATCGGGGTTCGGGATAGAAGCAGCATTTATGTATATCTGGATCATTGCTTGTATTGTGTATCTTATTGTGTGATTATAGATTAATAAAACTATTTGTATGCATTACCATAGGTTTCATGTGAGCTGTACTATTTCATTCATATGCGAATGAAAAGTAATATGTAACTAGTTTGTATTGCATATTCTTATTGCAAATTTCCAAGAGACAAATAAAACACATACTTTAGAAAAGAGATACATGGGCCAAACTGCTCACTTGAGTCATCTTGGCCTTGCCATTGTCCTGTTCAGCTAGTGTTGTGATATTTGAAAGATTTTTTAAAATCTTTTTATTCCCATGAAGTATTTTGACCCCATATTGTGGTCCCAACCTTGGCTCAAAGGGTCATCACATATAGCTGAACATGAATTCACACAACATGGGGAATGCCACAATATGACTAACAACATGACCTTGCTTTTCTGGAGGTCAACATTACAAAGATCATGGTATAAAATAAAAAAGACTTGCCAATGTTACAAGATCAAACACCATAATGATTGTCTCAAATGAAAGGTCTTGTCATAAGAATCTATTTACAAAATATGAAAACCTATTTTAAGTGATTCAGGAGATATTTAATAAGTCAAGGTCACAAGGTTAGAACTTTTATACCAAAAAAGGTCTCACCATAAGAAATGAATATATGCCATATGAGAGTCTTATCACTCACTATTAAATAAATTATGAGTAATGTTAAGTTTTGAAATTTGGGTTAAAGGTCAAGGTCAAAGATCGTATATGAAATTAAGGAAGCTATATGCAAATTATGAAAGCCATATCTTAAATAGTTCAGGAAATATTAAATAAAATGAGTTTTCTTTAATTAAAGAAGGCCAAACTCAAAGGTAAAGGTCACAAGGTTAAAAACTTTGGTACCAAAAAAAGGTTTTGTCGCAAAGAGTGTGTATTTGACATATAACCTATCACTCACCTTTCAAAAGTTATGAGATAGGTTAAAGTTTCGTACAGACAAAGACAAAAGAATACGCCCAACTATAGCCAGGGTGGACATGAATCCACACAACTTGGGAACATTTGCATTTTGACATGATTCAGTGTAACCCTGTTACTCTTGAAGAGAATTTGTTTGGATTGATTTCCTGTGCCTTCCTATATAAAACTTTAATCTTCTATTGTGGCCCCACCCTATGCCCGAGGCTCCTGAATTTAATAAACTTAAATTTGAACTACCTGAAGATACTTGCTTATCAGTATAACTAGTCATGGACCTGCTATTGCTGAGATGAAGATTTTTTCAAAAAGATATTTCTCTATAAATTCCCACGTAAATCTGTGATTCCCTATGGTGACACCACCCTAACTCCAGGGGATTACAATTTAAACAAACATGAACCTGCACTATACCTAGGGATGCTTACATATTAACGTGATTAATCCTGTTCTTGAAAAGATATTCAGATTTTTTTGCCAATATATCTATCTGCATGTAAAACTTTAATCCCCTATTGTGGCCTAACCCTACCCCGGAAGACCATGATTTGAACAAATTTGATTCTACTCTATGTCAAGAAGCTTTCATGTAAATTTCAAGTTTTCCAACCAAGTGTTTTTTGAGAAGATTTTCCCTATATGTTCCATGTAAAACTTTGAATCCCCTATTAATTGTGGCCCCACCCCTTCCGGTAATATACACTATGCAAGAAAGCCTTCATATAATTTCAACTTTTTGGCCCATTGATTCTTGCGGAGAAGATTTCAAAATATTTTAGGTTGGAAACTTTCAAGTAGATTTAAACTTTTCTGGCCCAGTGGCTCTAGAAAAGAAGATTTTCAAAGAATGTTCCTATATATCTGCATGTAAAACTCTGATCTCCTATTGTGGCCCTGCCGTACCCCCGGCGGGCATGATTTGAACAAACTTCAATCTACACTAAGTCCAAAAACCTTTTCAACTTTTCTGGCACAATGGTTCTTTAGAAGATTTTAAGAGATTTTCCAATATCTGCACATAAAACTGTGATCCCCAATCCTACTCCCGAGGGGCATTTTCTCAACAATTAAACTAGAATCTACACTATGTTGGGAAGCTTTCATGTAAATTTCAACTTTCTTGTCCAGTGGTTCTTAAGGAGAAGCTTTTCAAATGACCCCCACCTTATTTTTTGCCTTTTCTTGATGATTATATCCCCTTTCGAGGGGACACCCTTTTATTTGAATCCCCTTTGTCCAAGGATGATTTTTGTCAAGTTTGGTCAAATAGTTATGAAGATGAAAATGTGAAATGTTTTCACACAGATGACAGACAATTTCAGCTCAGGTGAGCTAACAAAAAGTTGGTTTTTTTTTGTTTTTTTATGACATACCTTTAGAAACCAGTGGTGGTAAAATCAAAAGGCTTATTATGAACAATTAAGGGAAGCAGATATTAAAGAGAGAACAGAAAGTTATCCTCAGAATCCACCTATTTCATATTAATACCTCATACTAATGCATTAATGTAATTTAAAACGGTCAATTTTGTGGATGATTGTACCAACAGGTGCTTGCTTAGTTTTTGCATAGTAAGTCTTGATAGAAATATTAAGCAAGCCCCTGTTGGTACTATCCTTTTTCCTGGCTTTGTCACACACACACACACACACACACACACACACACACACATATATATATGTGTGTGTGTGTCCGGCAATAATTAAAAACAAGAGGCCCACAGGCCTTATCGGTCACCTGAATACTAGTAAAGTATCACTACTCCCACTGGCTATGAAATATAGAGAGAAAAAATCCTGTTCTGAATATCTAAGCTAAATTCTAATGTTCAGCAACAGTATAAAACAAGATGTGTTCTTAAAACTTCACTGTCCTCAAAAGTGCATACACTGATGAAAGGCTTTAAATATTGTATTATCATTCGAACATCAAAAGATGTGACTAATTTGAACCCGTCCTAAAGTCGTAACCCTGGGTTGTGAAATTCACCATTTTTTGTACATCCTTTTCTGCTTAATTCCTAAGTATGCATTTATATTTTATACAGTATCAGCAAACTTATACATAAATACTACATGTATATACTTAATTTGGCCCCACCCTGGGATCAGAACCCCTACTCTGGGATCATCGAATTTTACAATTTTGGTAAAAGACTACCGGCTCTATCCATTTAGTTTCAATTTAGTATCAATATCACGAAAGAAGATGTTATTCAAGTGTTTTACACATAAACACTATATACCAAGTGTGGCCCCGCCCCGGAGTCAGAACTCCTACCACGAGGATCATGAAATTTACAATTGTGGTAGAGGCTTTTCTGCTCTACATCACACGAGAAGAAGATGTTTGAAAATTGGTCTATTTCGGACAGCTTTTGCCCTGCCCCTAAGGCCCCAGGGGTGCTGAAATCCTGAAATTTACAATTTATGTTCCCCTTGTTCCAAATGTTTCATACCAAATTTGAAAAGAATTGGAATGATAGTTATCAAGAAGTTAAAAATATCTATTGTTCACACATTTAATAACTGACCATTTTGGCCCCACCCTTATACCAAAACCCCTACCCCTGGGATAATCAAATTTATAATTTTGGTAAAGGACTACCTGTTCTTTCTAAATAGCTATCGATAACACTGAAGAAGTTTTAAACGTGAACACTATATACCAAGTTTGGCCTCGCCCTGGGGTCAAAACCCCTACTCTGGAGATCATGAAATTTACAATTTTGGTAGAGGCTCTGCTGCTCTACATCACTATGCATTTCTTACACGTGTGCGGTTTTTTGTTGTTGAAAATTAGTCAATTTTGGGCAGGGGCCCCAGGGGTACTGGAGTCCTGAAAGTTACAATTTATGTCCCCATTGTCCCAATGATGCTTGATACCAAATTTGAAAAGAATTGGAATGGTAGTTATTAAGAGGAAGTTAAAAATGTTCAATTGTTAACGCACGACGGACGACAACCTATAGGTCTAAAAAGGTTTTGATAATTTACAATCACAGTACTAGTGTTGTCAAATTTTAAAACACACTCTCTCTCTTTCTCTCTATATTTCTACAACATAGCTTTCATTGAACGTTTACTAATGAAATGTCCTTTTGAAAATAAAATGAAAATAGATACAGTAATTTGAAACTAGACCTTAGTGACACATGGGGTGTTACATTGCATCAAATACTATTTCTTGGTATTTAAAAAAAAATCTCATTTAGACTTATATTTAAAATAAGCTCACTGAATAAGACACGCACCTGTCATCAATGTAAATGTATTTCAAAACGCCATTGCTTGCAACTCCCCCCCCCCCCCCCCCCCCCACACACACAAATGCACCGAGTTCCAACAACACCTATCAGTGTCGAAACCACAATGTGGATACAAGGTCAAATACAAGAATTACGCAAAGCACTAAAAAGACCAACGGCACGTACAAAGATATACCCCCCCCCAAAAAAAAAATCCCCCCTCCCCCCCCCCCAAAAAAAACCAGAAAGAAAAATAGAGAAAAGAAATCAATAGCAATAAACTACACTAAATCTATAAAGGTATTCACACTGCTAATTACATGTTTATTATTATTTTTGGCTTGCTAGTCAATGTTTTATACAATCTAATTAAAATTAGATGTTAGATCCGCTCGCGTACTCGCATACATAAAAAGTTATGTATGTGAGTACGCGAGCGGATCTAACATCTAATTTTAATTAGATTGTGTTTTATACGAAGCGAAATCGATTTTTAAAAATCTATTACTAGTATATCCCCCCTTCCCAGAGGGGGGACATATTGTATTTGTGTGTTTTCTTCCGCTTCTCACAAAGTTTGTTTAAGCCATAACTTTTTTGTCTTTTAACAAAGGCCTTTGATAGTGTACCATAAACCATAAGACAGTGCGTCGCTACCATTTCTGATGACCTTTAATGTAAAGGTCAAATAATAGGATATTTTGGGCATTTGCTTTGTACGGACCATAACTTTTTGTCTTCTAATATTTGGTATGTTGGAAAGTTAAATTTACTATCATATGTTCACAACACTGTTCCTTGGTTGAAGCACATATATCTATTAGTGACTGTTATATACTGTAACTCTTAATTTTCCACTTTAAAGATAATCTAAAACAATTGTCAAGAAAAACTATGAAAAATGGAAATTAAGACAAAAATCTATTCTTCCTGCTTAGTAACAAGATTATCTCACCAGGTACGAATTGACTTTTGCACTGATTAACTAACATAATTAGTGACCTCGTCCTACCTGAGATTAATTAAGTCTATCATTACTACTCCGAGCATTGTGGATCAGCCCATTGGACGAATAACACGTCCTGATTCGCTTCTGATTAGCAAGCCAAAAGCAATAAACATGTAATTTGCAGTGTAAATACGGTTGTAGATTTAGTGTAGTTTTACATGTAGTGCTAGTGGTTTAGCAATCTTATGTAAACCTTTTCACTTGTCCTGAGGAAGGGCAAGGTCGTCCCGAAAATTGGACAATCTAAATGTTCGTTGTTCGTGTCGTTGGTAATTTTAGTGCGCTTATAGAACTACAAACCACCAACTTTCTGTTGAGACTGGTAGATGGTCAAATATTCATATTCCACTTGTTGAGAGACTTTGTACATTATGTAACTCAGGTAAAATAGCAGAGGAGTTCCACTTTATTTTAGAATGCAAATCATTAGCTAGTATCAGGAACAAGTTTTTACATCCCAGATTTTGTAATAAACCAAATATACTTAAGATTAGTGAGATAATTTCAAACTCAAGATTTAAATCATTGAAAAATCTCTGTCTCTTCATAACTAAAATTTATGATGCAGTCTGTCCTCCATAACTTATATTTTCCGTTGTTTGTAGCTATAGGATGTATATGTCTTGTATTTTCTTTTTATTATTATTATTAGATTTTTGTGTATTCACGATTAATTAAGACGACTTACCATTATCGTTTATTATTTATTACCGATGGATGATGTGAGTGAATATAAATGAACTTGAACATGGATTGTACTTGACTAGCAATACATACAAAAACCCCACACCTCTAATGTCTGTCAATCATAAAGCTAGGAAGGGACTTTACCCAATAATTGGTTACGCATCACTAGTAAATGTAATAAGGTCTAATAACAATGTAGTTTGTGGATAATATAGAACATCTACATCTCCATATTAAGATGCTGACTTGGATTATAAAATGAATGGTCTCAGATATTTATATAATGTACAGTGATATCTGTATAATGTACAGTGATATCTGTATAATGTACAGTGATATTTATAAAACTACAGCGATATTTATATAATATACAGTGATATCTATATAAAGTACAGTGATGTCTGTACGATGTACAGTGATATCTATATAATGTACAGTGATATCTATATAATGTACAGTGATTTTTATATAATGTACAGTGATTTTTATATGATGTACAGTGATATATATATATATGATGTACAGTGATATTTATATAATGTACAGTGATATCTATATAAAGTACAGTGATATCTATATGATGTACAGTGATATCTATATAAAGTACAGTGATATCTTTATAATGTACAGTGATATTTATATAATGTACAGTGATATTTATATAATGTACAGTGATATTTATATAATGTACAGTGGTATCTATATAAAGTACAGCAATATCTATATAATGTACAGTGATATTTATATAATGCACAGTGCTATTTATATAATATACAGTGATATCTATATAAAGTACAGTGATATCTATATAATGTACAGTAATATCTATATAATGTACAGTGATATCTGTATAATGTACAGATATATCTATATAATGTACAGTAATATCTATATAATGTACAGTGATATCTATATGATGTACAGTGATATCTATATGATGTACAGTGATATTTATATAATGTACAGTGATATCTATACGATGTACAGTAATATCGTATAATGTTCAGAGATATGTATACGATGTACAGTAATATCTATATAAAGTACAGTGATATTTATATAATGTACAGTGATATTTATATAATGTACAGTGATATTTCTATGATATACAGTGATATCTATATGATATACAGTGATACCTATATAAAATGTAGTGATGTAGGCAAACTGTCTGTAAACTCCATAACTATTAATGCTATCTGAAATTGTGTTAATCTCCTAAATTCAGAAGCATGCCAAGTTTTGTCTTTAAATCGTTGTTTCCTGTTCGTCACCTCATCGTCATAATTGCTTAATTGTTACGTACTGATGGATCTAGCTAAGTAGATAAACAAATCAATGGCGCGTTTGTTCTTGATGATGTGCAGATACAGAATCATTATCTAAAGTCGATTGTTAATTCAATAAACATACTAAGCTCTTAAGAGTTTGTATATCGACTTCAACTTAAAATATACACAAAATGTTCTTAAATGTAAACACATTTTGTACAAGGAATCTCAGCAACCAAGAATGAAGAAGGGTAAAGAATATAAAAATAGGCCATCAGGCATATAACACGAACAGGGACATACGAAGACATTGCATACTGTACAAGACGGAGAAATAAATTCATACCATTCAAAAATATTTAAGGAACTGAACTCTGCTAAAATCTCCAAAATATGTTAATTGATAATTACCGTAATTATGGTGAATGTTTTCCGTATTATCCGTAGAAAATCAGGAAACAGGTATATACCCTGTTTATATATAATACACAGAGGAATTTACAACACTTGGATACCCACTTCCGTCCGTGGTTGAACTGACGATCTCCTGTCAGCGTCTGACCAGCGCGCTAGATAGCTCGACCAATTAGGCAAGTTTTTAAAAAATAAATTGCTTTCGATGAGGATGGAATTTTCGCCACACCGTCACACAATACACAGTCATTGAGAATGGAAAAGAGACACCGTTGCATTATTTGACGTAAATTAAAGAGTATCCTATATAATGCACACTGTATTTAAATGTTTTCATAAAGTACATGGGTTGCAATTAACTCTTAAGCATTACAAGTGCCTGAAGTGAGGAAATATTGAAGAAATGCACCATATATGAATGCCCACTTCAAGCCCGCTAGACCACTCGACCATCACTTGCTTTCGATGACGACGGAATTCTCGCCACGCTGTCACACGCTACACGGTCGTTGCGAACGGAAATGGGATAGTCATTTGACGTAGAGGATCATACAAGATATACACTGCATTTGAAATATTTCATAAATCACTGACAGAAATGGCAATGACCTTTTGAATAAACATAATTACCCCAAGTGAAGAAATAATTAATGTAAAGCACATAAAGTTTAAGCACATATGAGTACCTACTTCCGCTCCTACCCGGGGTTGAACTCACGAGCTGCGAGACCAATTCTCCTAGCACCGTGTGACTAGCGCGCTAGACCATTTATAACAGTCTGAAAATTCTAGCCGCGTTGTTACACGATCATTGAAATCTGACGTTAATTTAAGAGGATCATGCAAGTAACAAATTGCATTTTTGAAATACTTTAAAGAGCACAGATTCCAATGATATATGGGGAACTTGGGAGATACCCTCTTTTAATAATAGTTAAGATAAAAATGATAGAGTTTTGGGCGAAACTTCATTTCTCTAGTTCCACTGATAAATTGTCCGTTAAAATATATCATTTAGTCATTTAAAAAGACATCAAATGGTTAAAATCTATCAAAAATATATTGAATGAATGTGGACTCTCATATATGTGGACAACAGAATTTCTATATAATCCAATTTGGGTGAAACAGAAAGTTAAAAGAATATTAATAGACCAATTTATTCAAGAATGGAGGAGTAATATTTATCTTTTTCCCAAATATTTATATTACAGACTATTCAAAGATTCTCTGATATTCGAGAATGATCTCACTATTCTGCCTCGAAAATACGCACTAATTTTATGCAAATTTAGATATAATAATTTGAAACTACCCATTGAGTGTGGAAGATGGAATACTACTCCTAGAAGTCAACGTTTCTGTTATTTATGTAATAAAAACAAAGTAGAATACGAATATCATTACATTTTTGGTGGTAATGTTTATTTGTTGAATCAATGTTTCTCCACTTTATACAGAGTAATATAAAAATATTTATTCCTGTACATGTTGTATATGGAGTATTCTGTATTTTGCAACCTCCTCTCTGTAATGTATGACTGTACATTTATGAGATAAAGCATTAATTGATTGATTGATTGAATGAATGAACTATTAAATAAATATAACTGTCCACAGTAAAGAAATATAAAAATAAAATGAACAACGATAAGAACAATCGTCAAGTTCTCGGGAGACCTGTCCCATCCTCAGGACAAACGAAAAAAAAAGTTTTACATGAGATGGCTAAATATTTAACGAAAAATATATATATATTCAAACATGCTAGCAGTGAACCTAAAGTTACAATCGTATTTATATTAAATATTACATGTTTATTGTTTTTGACTTGCTTTACAATATAATAACCCGAGAACCAATTCAAACTCGCCGATTCATCCAATGAGAAGATCTATAATGCACTATGAAATGAATAACTTTAATTAATCTCAAGGAGGACGACTTAATTAATGATGGTGATCACTGCAACTCGTACCCGGTGATATTACTTTTTCTGCACTGTTATAATTATTTTTTGAATCACTATACAGCATCAAAAAGTCAAAGGAAAGTAAACAATGTGGACCATCTTATGAAACAGAGGATTGGCCGCTTAGAAAGTGTTGACAAATTTATTTTTTGTGTAAACTTCACATAGGAGACATGTCAGGCAGCCCAGTTATCAGTGCCATGGGACATCCAGCGGAGAAAATCTCCGAATCTATTGATTAACATCTCCGTCAGCATGTAATGGCTTTACCGTCTTACCTGAAGGGCACGACTGATCACGCTAATAAAGCCTGCCTGACCATACCCTTCTTGTCACTATGGATATTATTCAAGAAATAAATTCAATTTTTGAAAATACATATGAGGGTATGAGCTGCGAAGCATCAAGCTGACATACCCCCATGAAGCTCATTAGCGCGCACTTCATGAAAAGAATGCCGATGTGAAGTGTTGCTGTTTCTTTCCCAAATGTATTTTCAAAACTGAAGAATTTCCAGCCGTTAAAATAGACATATTCTATTTACAAAGATTCATACGCGCATTGTTCATAACTGCAACGTATTCATTAGGAATGACTATAATACAATTTGTAAAGATATTAAAAGGTAAAAACATTGGGAATGTAAATATTTCACATTACACTAACAATCCATATGAGATAATCGAGACCCGTGGAGAGGTTTGGAATGATAGGGTGAGTCAATGCCCTACAACTGAATCACTCATTCAGCTTTTTAACCGTATTTCCAAGTTCAATAACTTCATATTCAACGGTGAACACTACCTGTAAATCAGTGGCAAGACTATGGGAACCAAAATGGCACCATCTTATGCCAACATCTTTACAAGGATCTCATTTGAAATACAACCTGTCGTTAAGTTGAATGCTGTCTGATGTGTTTCATACCAGTTGTTAGGCCGTTCTTTACATACGGATTTTGATTATGGATTACTCCGTTAATCTGATCAAAAGAGAGGACTTACGGCGGATGTGACCGGTCAATCGTTACTTATGTTTACGCATTAGGTTTGTTGCAGTCACACCATAAGAGGGGTTCATGACCTTTCGAATACCGTGGAGATCCGGGTTAGAATAGGTCCTCAGTACCCCTTGCTTGTCGTAAAAGGCGACTAAATGGGGCGGTCCTTCGGATGAAACCGCAAAAACCGAACCCTGTGTCACAGCAGGTGTGTCACAATTAAGAACCCATCCTGCTCAAAGATCGTAAGCGCTGAGCATAGGCCTAAACTTTGCAGCCCTTCACCGGCAATGGTGACATCTCCATAGGAGTGAAAGATTCTCGAGATGGACGTTAAACAATATACAATTAATCAATTACGACCTTTCGGTTACCAAGCGAACGCTTCACTAGTGACCTACGTACTGCGACCAGTGGACGTGTTCTAATTCCCTCCTTGGTTAACATATTGAATAGCAAGTTAAAAACAATGAACATGTAACTCAGGCTTTTAGCTATAGTTTAGTGCTAGCTTTTTTGTACATCTTTAAGTACTAGTATATATTTAGCCATCTTAAGTAGAAGTTTTTCGTCTGTCCAGAGGAAGGGGCAAGTCTTTCGAAAGTGTTGATGGTCATTTTAGTGTTTAGAACTCACACACACACACACACACACACACACACACACACACACACACACACACACACACACACTCAGATTGTGACTAGGTTGTTTCACAAATGAAGAAAAAAAATAAACATACTGAAAAAGACTTGAATTATAAATGAACCCCTTTCAAATTCTATTACTTTATTCTGGCTGCTACCCAATCTGACTAAAAGTACAGACCTATATCATTATATATATAATAATATAGGTCTGTACTTTAGTCAGATTGGCTGCTACCTGAAGAAAAGATTTTATGAGCCTATATCCATTAAAAGGTACCCCCCCCCCTCTCTCTCTCTCTCCCCTCTGCACCATCAATTGAATTATTTAATTGAGTTTATGTTAACTTGCAATCTAATTAAAATCAGACTTATTAGATCCGCGCCGTATACTCTGCGTAAGTAGCGATTGTGAGCGTATTCTGGGATCTGAACACAGTACACTAAATGATCCCCATTGGTAAAAATGTCTTGGAGTATCATGAATCTTTTCAAGTTATAACTCAGTTCACTCTGTATATATAAGAAAAAGTACTGAGTATTGTTTTTAAATATCTCTAGAACCCTATGTAAAATAAGCAAAATCTGAGTATTGTTTAATATCTCTAGAACCCTATGTAAAATAAGCAAAATCTGAGTAATTGTGGTTAAAGATTTTCAAAATTACTCAAACAATTCGATTAAATCTTTCTAAAGACTTAATAAATCGTTCAGAGTTATTTGTTTAATGTTGTTGAGCACTATATTCTATCTAAATTACACAATGAAGCTGTCCTAACAAAATGGGGGGGGGGGGGGCACAAAATACAGTGCATATAATGAATCATGTTAAATTAATTAATTATCCGAATTTTTTGGTGTTTGGTGGACTGTTTAAAGTCAGTCCCTACTAGTTTACTTCACGCAGTAAAATTGTAAAATGGTAGGGGGTAAATTTTTGTCAATACCCGGTATAATGCGGTCCGGAAAGCATTAGATTTTACATTGCTGAAAGTGTTTCCGGTAAAAAAAAAAATGTCAGCGCTCAGAGGGTCCACATGTTTATTCAAAAGAATTCTCTCGAAAGGAACAAACATAAAATGTGATTCATATGAAAACTATAGGACTATATCAAGTTTTCGATATTTATATCAACCAAATACATTTCGGAATCCGTTAGGTGTCTGTGCGTGTGTGTTCTTTCGAAGGTCGAACAATCTGTGGTTTCACAACAAGGGTGTTTTATATAGTAACAGTGTTACGTCAGACATAAACGTGAACAATGAGAAGGAAGATGATAAAAAATCTAAATGGAAGAAGTACGGGGAATATTTTATGTGGTTTACTCTTGCTTCTGTTTCGGCTGGGTGTGCCTACAGTGGCTATGTGTTAGGTAAGATATTCTCTTCAGACAGGTTGGGAACACTTCCCTGATAGCAAGATCTCTGTGTTAGCGCTAGTGTAGAATATCTTTAGTCACTGTGGCTAATTGGGTCCAATTTTCATTAACCACATTTCATTTTGATTAGCCACGTCCAGGGTTCGAAATTAACTTTTTCAAGCACTAGTCCGTACGGACTAGTCACTATTGATGTTCACTAGTCCGCAAAGCATTTCACTAGTCCGTCCAGTGCATCATATTAAATGATATTCATTTTATTCAGTAGTATTTAATGAAACCAAACATATCACAGTTGCAAACAATTCAGTTTCTGACACCTAGAGAAGAAAAAGACCACCATATTATGATATTTTATTTCGCATTCAAGATCTTCAGAAGCATACAATATTAACCTCCGACTTATCCTTTTATAAACGTCCATAAGTTCGTTCGAGATTGACGTTCCCGTTGTTTTTGTGCTCAGTTCTTGGAGTCACAGGAGTTCGAAATTTTATCAATAAAGTCAATAAAATTCACTCGATTGACCAAGTCATGAGCTATAGTGTTACGAACTACTGTGTTAGAGTCGCGAATGACGAGAACATGTGCGTACAAACGTGCATGTTCTCACACCACACTAGTTGCAATTCTTGCACCTCGAACCCGTTCTCGTGATGTGTACTCGGCGTTCGGAATCAGCAGGAATATGACAATTTGTGCTCGTTCAAAGAACGGTGGTCTCGAACGCACTCCATGTGTTTGGAAGATCAGGATGCCATAGTCACGCAAACACGTAACCATACAGGTAATCGACCATAAGTTCAAACATCTAAGACACTCGGACAGATCTTGATAAAATCTTTACCAATTTATGATTGATTTCCGGATTTTCACTAGTCCGTAAGGACTAGTGCTATAGAGAGTTCACTAGTCCGACACGTTTGTTACTAGTCTCGGACTTACGGACATGAGGTAATTTCGAACCCTGATGTCACTAAATTAAAAAGAAAGCAATCAATCAGGGTTGTCACTAGAAATTATTGAAGACAAGTCCTATGAATATCTAATGAGTCTGTTTTATATAAGACAATTAAGGTGAAAGCAGTACAAAACATTTCAATTTCAAGATTTATTTTTAATCATTCGCGACTTGACCTTGGACGACTAGGCCTATAATTGTCCATGCCAATAGAATTATTTCCCTGAATCTCCTATCATCACAATGTTCAACCCTATTCAATATTAAACAGCATTTTAATCAAATTATTATTGTGATAAAATAGATTCATACTAGTTTTGTTTGCCGACGATCTGAAAATCCCACCAAAGTTTACAAACTACACTACTTTCGATTTCAATAAAAATGGCTACTAGAAGACAAACATTTATATTTGAATATAGATTCTGATTTGTAAAACAAACAAATTTAAATAAAGAAATAAGAGTAAATAACTGCCAGTGGCAAAACATTCTTCATTTTGTATGTTATCTAATTATCTTTTGAATATATTCTAATTCGCACTCTAATTGACTGACGCTAAACAAACAAGTCGGTTTGGGACACTGTGAACTCGGTGGTATTATTTCGGTTCACTAGAGTGTAACATTTTACCTAAATTTTTTCCTGCTATGAATTTTAATTAAATCACAATATCAGGGCTTCTAAATAAAAATTATGATTTATACTCCAAGTCCATTACCGTCTCTGACGCATCCGCGGGACTCGCCATATCAGACAATCTTGCGTCCCAAATAAATTTTCTGGGTCTAGGATGCAGATTCTTGCGTTAGTGACAACCCTGATCAATTGGTCACGTTTTTTTTCAAGAACAGTGTCATTACTCAATAGTTGATATGACACATTCCAATTATCACTCCCATCCTCACCCATCACCTTCTCAATTTTGACTGACTCCATCATCATTTATTTGAACGGTATCATATAAGAGTTTCTGATGCAAAAACATTAGAATAAAAAGTTGAGATCCGAATTCGAAGTACAAAACAGAAATGAAAGTAGAAAAATCTTGTTCGCCAAAGTGGCGAGTAAGGCATGAAATTACCTCGCCACCTGCAGTTTACTTTCGCCATTGGCGAAGTGGCGATCAGCTAGCGCTAACACAGGATCTTCTTGCTAAAAGCCGATTATCCCCCTTTAGCGAGAGTAAATATACATATTGTATCCCATGCAACCTAGAAAAACGCGAAAGGAATACATCTATTCATGTTTTGAGCGGAAAAAAAAAGGAAAAGTACAAAGATGTCTGATACTACTGCAAATATATGATTGAACCAAAGCAAAAGTACTCACAATTTGCATTGGTTTTCAGCCTCCTCTCAAATGCAGCAACATTGATTTGAAATTTTTTTATTTTAATTTATGGAGGCAATTCGCGTCACTTTGAGTGTAGTGTTAAATCTAAAGCAAATTAGCATAGCGCCGCTATGCCCTTTTTAATTGCACCATGCCCTTTTTTCTCTATAAAATTTGTAAAAATATTTGTTAACATAAACAATTGTTCTTTATTTCACAAGGTTGATTGAAAAGTTTAAAATCAAGGCAGCAGGTATTAACTTTTAAAGAGACTAGATGGTTATTCTATTACTATCATAGTATGATACAATGAAAGTGCCCCAAAATTGTCTTGCTGCGATGAAAAGTGCCCTTTTGAACATATGATATGTGTGCCCTCTCTAGATCCTAGATTTAACACTAGAGTGTGTCACACTTGTTCAGCATTGGATTGGATTTGTCGTTACTTTCACCTGTCTATGGTAATGTTTGTTTTCTCGCTAAAGATGGATATTGCATTTTGACAACTCAAGATCTCGCTACATCAACTTCTCTTCACACACCTTTGTTTTGATTCTGGAAAACATGTAAATGACTAAGATGGTGATGTTTTGACTCAGATATGCATGGATTTAGTTTTTGCAATAAGCAAGGTATTTCCAGAACGCCAATATTAATATTTATGTGTTACGGCAGGACAGTATAAAAAATGTATAGGTATTAGTATTTATATCCATAACGGGATAAAAAGAAATTCCGAAAATATCCAGATGTGTACAGGCAGCTGTCAAAGCATCTTAACATCTTGTTACACAACTTTAGGACATTTGATTTGCCTTTTCATTGATTGCAGGAAATATAACGCAATTGATGTAAAAAAAAAAAAGAAAAAAAAAAGTGCATTGTGATTTGTGATAATGACATGGAAATAATCCCTCGCTGCAAACCGTTCTTTGAAGAAAGATCAAGAGTATGTGGAAATAAGTTTATTATCGTGCTCACTAATATAGCAAGTAACATCTACACTCACATGCATGCACACAACAACACTCATGCACACAAAAACAAAACAAAAATATAACAATTAAAGCAAAAAAAAAAAAAATGAATTTACAGACAATTACACGTGTACCCGAGTAAAGCTAAATGTTAAGTTATGTTGCCTTATGTAGGAAAACCAGCAGACTTGTCTCTTGAATTCGAAATATGTTACACAGGATGGCGAAACAAAATACGTTGACTAAAGAGTTACCACACTTTACACAACAGTCATTGGCTGTCTTCAGACACGTGGTGACACTTTGTCCATCACTTGTTCAACGTTTCTGTAGCCGTGAACGTATTTCCTGTATTTCTATAGGTCGTTCTCCAACGCTGTTCAAATATCTCATAACGCCATGTTATACATGTTGCGAGCACCTGCTCGAGCCATACAATAACACGCACAGCTGGTCACTTATAATTGCACAGTAACAGTCGGGGTTTTTACATATACATTATATACTGAAAACTTGCATATGTCGGGTATATTGTGTAATACAAATAAACTGGTTACATAAATTTAAATAGAGTAACAAAATTTCCTAACGTAAACAAAAATAAACAGTTCACACTCACCACTGTTGAAATGCTCAAAATTGTGTTCTCACTTTCCACACAGGAACATCATTCGAACACCCGTACTAAATGTACATACAACGCAGGCCCAGTAAACCACACAGGTAAAACTCGAGACCACACAGGTCTATCATTTTCACACATTGGGCGGACACACCTTCCCACTTCCACGGCCTGGTCAGAACTAACACGTAAGCATTTACAAACCGGTCTGACAGCTGTGACCAGCTATCCGTAACGATTATATGGTGAGAACAAACTATGGAATGCCATAACAAGTATAATAAAACAAACTCAAATTGTGACAGATGTCTTATTAAGCGTTGCTGTTTAGAAATTTTTTAAACATAGGAGACAATTGAGGGGTGATTGAGAAAATATGGTTTTATGTAACATCTCAGAAAGACATGAACTTGGGTAGACAATATCTGAAATAGCGAAATACATGTCCTTGCGCTTGCATTCAAATTGACACCATTTTGACCCAAAATTTCAAGTTCCATAGGTATGGTTTGATTTTTCGTCACCACTGCCACAGTTGCATTATGACATCAAAAAATAGAGATGAGGTCACACGTTCTTACCCTGCCTTTCATCAACATTGCACTTTGTTAAACATTTAGGCCTAATGGTGCACTGATGGTGTTTTGGAGCTAGGGGACCACAAGTCCACGTAAGCTTGCAATCTTGGACCAAGGTTTGACTTTGCGAGATCCCCACCATATTTAATGAGGGACTTCTGGGATTGGTGAATATAGTTTTTAAGACACAGGCTTGTAACACAGAAAACCCTTTTTTTTTCAAAACTTAATTTCATAACCTGAGTACAAGTCCCTGCTAATTGTTAAAGACAACTCCAAATGCTAGTTATGAACTTTCTTCATACCAACTCATTTCGTGTTTTTCATCAACTGGTGCTGACTGTGTGGATGTGTTTCCCTAGCCAATTTATCAACTAGTCCAAATTGTCTTTCTTCTTCTAAAATCTGTTAATTGACTGTTTAAATCCTAAATATCTTGACAAGTGAGTATTTTGAATTGTCCTCGTGTTTCAGATTTGGTTTTACAATTTAAACCAGTTAATCTGTTTCAAGTGATGTACTGTACTGAAACTCCCAGAATCTTGATTTGTTTACTAAATATGATGGTCATATTAGAATATATATTCAGTGGGGTTTTTTCTACCCACTGGTACTGGTACCCTTTCAATTGGGAAAAATAGCATCAAAATCAAACAAATTGGGAATTTCCTACCAATGTATCGGCAAATGATTTCAACTAATCTCTTTACAAATTTATTTCTCTTGCTACATGCGCATTGCCATGATCTGTACTATCAATTTAATACCAGAAGTGAACATTTTAGTTAACTCGTACAATGTTTCAACTTTCAGACTAAGTAAATTACAACGTCAGCGGTCTGTTTTTTAGCAAGTGAATTGGAAATTTTCAGTCTCAAAATTGGGGAAAATTAACGCTTTTTGGCATTGGGAATGGTACTGTTTATCGGTACCAGTTATATAAAGGAAAAAACTGCTGATATTACTTCGCATTTAGCTTGAATTCATTATAAGTGTGTTTTACTGTATCCATGAACATCACAGGAAGAATTCTTATAGCTGAAAAACTGAAAGCCTGACAGTCATTTGTACAGTAAAGACAGTATATTCTGAGGTGTGTACAGTCATTAGTACAGTAAAGACAGTATATTCTGAGGCATTAGTACAGTAAAGACAGTATATTCTGAGGTGTTTACAGTCATTAGTACAGTAGAGACAGTATATTCTGAGGTGTGTACAGTTATTAGTACAGTAAAGACAGTATATTCTGAGGTGTGTACAGTCATTAGTACAGTAAAGACAGTATATTCTGAGGCATTAGTACAGTAAAGACAGTATATTCTGAGGTGTGTACAGTCATTAGTACAGTAGAGACAGTATATTCTGAGGTGTGTACAGTTATTAGTACAGTAAAGACAGTATATTCTGAGTCATTAGTACAGTAAAGACAGTATATTCTGAGGCATTAGTACAGTAAAGACAGTATATTCTGAGGTGTGTACAGTCATTAGTACAGTAGAGACAGTATATTCTGAGGTGTGTACAGTCATTAGTACAGTAAAGACAGTATATTCTGAGGTGTGTACAGTCATTAGTACAGTAGAGACAGTATATTCTGAGGTGTGTACAGTCATTAGTACAGTAAAGACAGTATATTCTGAGGTGTGTACAGTTATTAGTACAGTAAAGACAGTATATTCTGAGTCATTAGTACAGTAAAGACAGTATATTTTGAGGCGTGTACAGTCATTAGTACAGTAAAGACAGTATATTCTGAAAGCCTTTCAGTGATTAGTATAGTAGAGACAGTATATTTTGAGGCGTGTACAGTCATTAGTACAGTAAAGACAGTATATTCTGAAAGCCTTTCAGTGATTAGTATAGTAGAGACAGTATATTTTGAGGCATGTACAGTGATTTCCAATGACTGATGCTGTTGTTGTTTTACAGGCCTACCAGTAAGAGATCCAGAGGGCACCGTGGTAAGTACAACGCTTGTATCCCTTGAATTTGACTTGAATATCTGTGTTCATAGCCCCATACTGCATCTATGTCAGACGAGTTTCTAGTGACAGTGATGTAAATCTTTCATCTATGTCAGAAGAGTTTCTAGTGACAGTGATGTAAATCTTTCTTCTTTTTACAGGTGGAGGATGAATTTGGAAAAGGTAACAATGATGCCTATCTGATTTGAAGTGACTCTGACAGATTGGGTATGATTATGTAGAAAGAAATTCAGATGTATTTTCACCAGTGTGGTGGTGTTCTGCAAAATTTTCCTTTTGTTTGTTGAAGGGTTTTCCATTCAGAGGAGTCTTGCCAACTTCAAAATGAAGAAACAGGTACAAGTCAGAAATCATTAGATACTTGTTTTCAGTTTAGATAAAGAAACGGAAAACCATGTTGACTTTTCAGTCGTGAGACAACAATAATGTGAATTTGAAATCCTTTCTGAATGTTATGAACATGCAAGATCTTGTAGAAATTGTTATTTGAAAGTGCTTAATATTTTCCGTGACTAAAAGAACCGTCCAGTGAAATAGAATCTTCAGGGAGTACTTTACCGTGCATGTACTTGCAAAATGTACTATTGTTCCATTAACAGCGCATCACTTTGTATGATCATGTGTACAGATTTTTAGACAAGGTTTCTCATTTCTCATAGATTTCAATGAAACAGGATTTGCTTTTGTTCTCACTGACCCATGATATTGAAAGAATGGCATAGCATAGTCATCCAAACTCAATATCATTCAAACCACATGGCCAATCAATGAAAGAAATTTGCATGCTTGATCAAATGAATGACACACTGTTTTTGGAACAATAGTAACTTGATTGAAGACATTAGTTTAAGACTATATTTGTTACACTGAATAATCTTTTCTTGATTGTAGGAAATAGAGGAACCCTCCAGAAAGAAGTTGCTCCCTGAACCACTGCAGGCCCCGTTTATCCAGCCACCCTACACACTGGTGATCGAGATCACCGGGATTCTTGTCAAACCAGAGTGGACGGTAAGTACTTGTTTTAATACTGGCCACACTCATGCTCTGGCTCATTGTAGTTCTGTAGTATATCCATCACAGGTTTGGATCCATATACTCCACCTCCATTGTTGTTTGATCAGCAGATTGGTTGTAATTGTATCATAATCGATTCAACAACGTAAATTCAATATGGATCTACGGATGATAATGTGCATGAAGATTTGCTGTTGAACAATCTAATTAATTAAAATTAGATGTTAGATTCGCTGACATATTTGCTGTGACCAGATCTAACATCTAATTTTAATTAGATTGGCTGTTGAAGCTCTTGATGAATTTATAAATAGTGACGGTTTCGATGTCACTGATATCATTTGATATTGAAAGGTCATAATGTTCATGCATATTTTGTGAAAAATTCAGTGGATCAAGGTCCTTGGTATATGTAGACCCACTGGGAGAGCATACCTTATTCAATGTTCACTGAGTAGGGCGACATACAGACCAAATTATCAGTGATTAGGACTTATTTAAGACTTATGTGGTATAGGTTTGTTCTCTAAATTTTGTACATGTACTCTAAAATTCTGTGAACAAATTGACCATTAGGTAGGAATTTAGGAGGTTTGATGCTATTGTTATCTCCAATGGATGATAAAAAATGCATGTCCTCTTCATACAATATTAATGATTATACATAGGGAATCTTTAGATTTTTAAAAATTCTAATAGTATATAAACATTTAACATTTTTAACTTTTAATATTTTCTTTTGTCTTTAAGCATTAAAAATCAAAGTCAAAATACGGCGCTGTACATGTGAATGTTTGTCTGAACTTTCAGATTAAGAATGGCTGGCGATTTAAGAAGAGACCAGGTGTGGATTACTTCCTCCAGGCCATCGGTCCTCCCCTGTTTGAGACCGTGGTATACACATCTGAGACTGGCATGGTAAAGATGTTTGTTAACACTATATTAAAGCGAGTTAAAGCAATATTGGTTGTCATTTTGGTGTCAATTTTTGTTGAAAAATTGTGATTTACTATTTTAATGACAGAAAAAAATAAGGTATACACTTTTGTTATTAGAAAACCTATCCAGAGGCTCTGCATGATGCAAAATTATATTGTATTCCTGTACAAAAATTGATTTCTATATAATGCTCTATATATTCAATAGAATTAAAATCTTTATTTTGATAAAAAATTTAAACTTTCCGGTAGTTTTAATTTTATCAATAATTATGGTTATAGTTACATACAAAACTATCATAATCAAAATTTTTGAAAAAAGGCGCAAGTGTACTTAAAGCACCTATAACTTTAATCATCAGTCAATCAAGTAGTTCTGGAGAAGTACCTGAAAGTATGAAACAGGCTAGGCTCAAGCCTTTCAAGGGTAGTCCTTTGCAAGTAGGAAATTATAGACCAGTTAGTATCTTAAGTGTGGTGTCAAAGATATTAGAGAAGAGTGTTTATTCTCAACGTAAGGAATTTTTACATAATAATAATAACATGTTATAGCTTCAATCAGGGTTTCGAAGTAAATTTTCAACTGATACATGTTTAATTCATCTATCAGATCATATATATATATATATATATATATATCTCAACTGATTTGATATGCAAGAGCTTGTTCTGCGTATGGTCAGTTTTTAAATTGAGGTAAGCTACTGACTAACAAGTTGATGGTGCTGGGGTTTCAACAGTCTCGATTAAAGTCATCATTTCACAAATTCTATGGTCGTTATAACGATCTAGTTTGCCAATACAACCTATCATTGGGTCAAATGCTGTCTGACATGTTTCATACTGATTGTTAGACCATTCTTGGCACACTGATTTTCACTACGGAAAACTCTGTTTACCTGATCAGGATATAGGGCTCACGGCGGGTGTGACCAGTCGCCAGGGGATGCTTACTCCTCCTAGGCACCTGATCCCACTTCTGGTGTGTCCAGGGGTCCTTGTTTACCCAACTATCTATTTTGTATTGTTTATAGGAGTTATGAGATTGATCACAGTTCGTTATCTTCACCTGTCATAAGGGACTAAGGGATTATTTACAGGAATGATTATGTTAGACCTACAAAAACCTTTTGACCCGGTGAACCATGAAATTTTATGTAATAAATTAGACATTATGGGAATAGACAACCAATGGTTTAAATCTTATTAACCGGCATGTCTCAGGTGGTAGGATGTGGAGGTGTTCTTTCAAAGACAGAGGTTATTACTTGTGGTGCACCCCAAGGGATCGTATTGGGTCCTTTATTGTTTTTATGTTATGTAAACGATATGTGTATCAGTATAGATGCAGACTGTAAGCTTATCCTATATACAGATGACAGTGCTATCCTGTACTCGCACAGAGACCCAAATGCGATCTCTGATAAGCTTGGTAAAGTGTTAGAGAGATGTTCTGAGTGGCTTATAGATAACAAGTTATCCCTCCATCTTGAAAAAACAGAGTCCATTCTTTTTGGCCCTAGTCTTAAACTAAAAAATGAAGGTCAGTTTGAGGTTAAATGTCACGGTCATGTTTTTTATAGTAATAACTACATGTATGCATCAAAGCAAGAAGGAACCAGAATTGAATTTCAATCTGAAATGCATTAAAATGAATTATTTTGAATCAATAAGTCAAGTTTATTCTTATTGTTTAAATTCTATAAAGGATGCGGTGACTATAAATGAAAGGAAGAAGCAACAAGAATTTCAGTCAGAAATGCATTAAAATGCACCGTTTTGAATTAATCTTTTTATTGCACCAAATTATTTCCAAGAGAAAATTTACAGAAATGATAATGGTACTAGGGGAGCCTCCGACTTTAATTATCATGTTCCTAGGGTTAGGGCCTACAATAGATCAAATTTTTATTATCATGCCATTTTAAACTGGAATTCTTTTCCTTTGGAAGTAAAAAATACAAATGTATAGCTAATAGAGCTAGTTTTTTTAATCTGCTGTCAAGTTGCATCTTGCAGAAGAAGCTCATAGGATGGAAGAAAACATATTTTATATATAATGTTTTTATGGTAAAGTGTATAATGATACATTTTAAAAAATATTTTGTATCAATATGAAATTAAACAATGTACATATTAAAGTTTACTTAATTCAGTCTAGGAAAATCATCTCACGTTCAATCTTATTTTTGTTTATGCTGTCTTATTCATACATAATCTATAATCAACTCATAACATCTTAGGACCCCATTGGAAATAAGCAAGTTTTATAAATTGCTTTCATGGGTTATCCTAGGCAAAGATTGATTTAAAGTATATAACTTGTGTTGTCTGTGAAAAACTCTGGTACTGTGATAGGCATGCTGATAATGATGTTGGTAGCTATAGCTGTGATAATATCTGGAGTGCTATTGCGTACATATGATAGCAATGTGCCAAAAATTCATTTGTGATCTCTAATTGACATTATTAATGTATTTTATAATGTATTTTATTATGATTTGTAATTTATTTGATGCTTTGCCTGAATAAACATAATAATTGCACATTTTTACAACAAAATAAAATTTTCAGATTTAGAGCTATAAGGGTGTATTTTTCATTGGATATTTTTGATAAAGCTTGCAGCATGTACATAATTAAATTTACAAACATTTGGACAAATGGAGTTTTTCAGTTTTGAGATACTTGTATTTCTTTTCTTCAGAATGCTGTTCCTGTGATTCACAGCCTCGACCAACAAGGACATATTATGTACAAGTTATACAGAGATGCCACATTGTATGATGGCAAAGATCATGTCAAGGTCAGTCCAAGGTTGCTGTCTATGCTGACATACTTGATTTCCGATTAGTAACATTAAACTTTGTAATTATCAAAGACACAGAATCTTGAGGCTTTTACTGTGAAAATGTTCTGTTCCTACAAACTCAGATCTTAAATTACTATGCACTATGATAATGATAAAGAATGGAAAGATTTTTGGAAAGTTGTTTTGTCTGTAGGTTTGTGAACAGACCTTTGTTTTCCAAAGTTTCTGTATACAAGTAAACTCGTTACCAATATGATTTCTGTTTCATTTTTAGGATCTGTCTTATTTGAATAGAGACTTAAACAAAGTAATTATGGTAGACTGCAAATCTAAAGCTGTGAATCTTCAGCGAAGGAATGCTTTTGTTCTAAAGGAGTGGGACGGCAATGAGAACGACACTACTCTGTTTGACCTGGCCTCATTCCTCCAGAGTAAGTGGGCATTCTCTTGAGGAAAATGGCTGTATTTGTTCGCTTTTAAATGCAAATCTGTCTTTCTTACCCCCTGTTTCATTCATTATGTGGTATGTGTATATATGAAACCTTAGAGTGAGATTGCATGTACATTACTGCTATAAAAATATTCCAATACGTGTATTAGTTAGACCACATAACCCAGTGTTAATTTATGTGATATATACATGTATTAGGTAGACAACATAACCCAGTGTTATTGTATGTGATATATACATGTATTAGGTAGACCACATAACCCAGTGTTATTGTATGTGATATAGTCCTAAACATTGAGGAAGGGAATTCATGTTTGTCTGAATGAAAGACTGTACCACTCTCCTTGGGCCCACAGGGATGTAATTTTTCTTCTTTTCAGAGGAAATCCTCTAATTGGCTCAATTTTCAAAAAAAAAACAAAACCAAAAAACAAACACTCTGGGTTTGATCTGAAGTGACAGGAAATGATATGTTTCCAGGTAGGGTGAGGTATTTTCCTCCCTTTTTGACCAATTTTCTTCTTATTTCTGTGGAATTCAGTCACAGTCCTGTTGGGGATAGGACTGGGAAATAGTGAAAATAGAATGGAGTGTTTCCAATCTAATTAAAACCAGATCTTCTCTAACCGTTACACTGGAGAAGGATCTGACAGCATTGCATTTGAGGTTTTGTTATTTCTCATTTCACTCTTGACCAATCAAATGATGGCTTTCGCTAACATGAAGTTTTGCTGTTATATCGGAACATACTTGGTATTTATCATACATATGTCAAGAATTACCAAGAAGCACGGGAGAATAATCGCGATGTTAGAATGCCACAAAAATATATTTTAACAATAATGGGTGTTTGATATCTAAAATCTTCCCTTGCTCTTCCTTTATCGCAGATATTTGGAATTCGTTTAAACCTTTCATGGATCAACGCCAATTTTTTGGGAACTTACAATCTGAATACACTTAAGATAAACAATTCCTGTTGTTATTGGAGATATTTATTGAATTATTCATGAGACTGGGGTCATTAACATGACCTCAAATGTAATGCTGTCAGATCTTTCTCCAGTGTAATCGTTAGAGAAGATCTGATTCTAATTAGATTGACATGTTTCCATCTCATCTCATATTGCATGAATGCTTTTCTATATGATGAAAATTCAGGCTTTTTCAAACCTTGACCCCTTGATGGCAGGATTAAAGTTATGTTAGGAATATATTGGAAAAATCTTCTGAACATCCACAAGGGAACAAATCATCAAATGAAGAGAGATGCATCCTCATTAAGCAATAGACTCAGGTTTGTTCAACCTTATGACCCCAGAGGCTCTGTAGGCCTGGCTACAGTATGTGTTGGAATGTAATGGGGAAATTTGGTGGAAATTGTTTTCTCATTAAGCACAAGGACTGTAACTTGTTCGTGAATAGTTAAGCATCCTCATCTGTGTTCATGTTATGATCCTTGGAGGCAGAGTTACATCATAGCAGTTTCAAACTAATATTGTCCCAAACATACGTCTATGTAGAAACAAAGTGACTCAGGTGAACACCATAGCCTGTGTACCTCTTGTTTGAATAATTGTAATTGTGAAAGTTTGTCATCCTATACCTGCCTAATGATGCCATATATAATCCAATACAACACTAGTAATCCATGGTCGGTCTCGTCTCTTTACATTACATGAGACTGTAGGTGTGTGAAAATGAGTCAATCAAACCACTTTCTGGTACATATATTTGTCTATGGGTATTCCCAAATGTTAGAACAAAAGTAGATTTTATTTTGACTGGTGATTAAAGGACTGGAATGTTTGTTACAGAGCTCTTTTGTCATTTCTTTCAGCATTAGCACACAGTAAAGTTGATGATGTCCGGACAGTGCTAGATTACTATATGCAATTTGAGGATCCTATTGCCAAATTTAGAGAAAACCAACTACTTCTTCAGGTAACAAATCATTACATAAGCATTAAACAAAATGCAGTAAGTACAAGCTGATGAAAGGTAGATCATGCATGTACAGTGACTTATAATTCCATCATTATTTTCATATGTACAAGTGCTGTTGTCTTCCGCTTTATATTCTTCTTTGTAAACTCATGGGGTGGATAAAAATGGGTTGAGTCCAAAAGTCTTGTCTGTGTTTTTCTGTTATCCTAAGAGATTCAAGAAAAGGTTTGATGGAGATGTATGATAGGGTATGATTTGCATGTGATTTCAAATATTTGGTTTGGTCACCGGAGTGGGGGGGAGGGTTAAGTTGGAGAAAGATATTGCATTTGCTCTGTACTGTACCAGATCCAAATGATTTCATGGTGATGTGACCAGGTGTGGTTTGTTGTGATGATTTCATGGTGACGTGACCAGGTGTGGTTTGTTGTGATGATTTCATGGTGACGTGACCAGGTGTGGTTTGTTGTTGTGCATTTGCTTTCAAACTTGGGTCTGTTCCCCAGGCCTATGAGGTACATAGAGGATATCTATATTGCATGTTTTGATATTTGATTTATCCTACGAGTTGATATGGTGTATTTATTCGCGAGGCTTGCTGAGCTCTCACAATGAAACCAAGTTCTTTAATCTACATATCACAATGGATGACTACATATTCATTTAACAAACTGTAGTTTGATGGTTTTTATACGCCCATCAAAGACGAGACGTATTAGGGTATGGCGTTGTCATCTGTCTGTCCGGATCTTGTAGGCAAATTATAAGTCCAGTTACCACTTGGTACATTTGATCATCATGATGCCTATTGTTTTTCAAAGTCAGATGTGAAAGGTTAAGGTCGTAGTATCAGTTGATAAGAAAACTTTTAAGGCAGGATGCAGACCCAACTGTAAGCTCCAAAGTCTTACAACTTGCTACATTTGATCACCATCATAAGAGGAAGATGCCTATTTTTCAAGATCAAAGGTCAAGGTCATAGTATCACTTAATAGGAAAACCTTGTAGACCGAATTATTGGTACTAGGACCATTAAACTTGCTACACATACTCCTCATGCCAAGTGGAGGATGCCTTTTGTTCTACAAGGTCAAAGTCGTAGTATCGCTTAGTAGGAAACCTTGTAGGCAGGATACAGACCAAACCATTGGGGCTAGGACCATCAAACTTGGTACACATACACCTTATGCCAAGCAAAGGATGCCAATTGTTTCTCAAGGTCAAAGTCATAGTATCACTTAGTAGAAAAACCTTGTTTTTGTTACGGATACAGATATTGCCCTGAAATTTAGTCACAAACTTCCTCTCGGAGTAATATAACTTCAGTTTGCATTTCAGCTGGATTGGCACCATGACCTACTTTAGTAGGTCAAACAATTTTTCAGATATTTTTTAAATTTAATATTATGAATACATAATGAGGTCACACTTCCACTTGATTGGTGCACCATATTTTTTAAGAACTTTCGCCATAAAGTTCCATTCAACAGAGTTGAAAGCTTTTTGGAAATCAAGAAATAGTATTATTGATTCTATATAATTTTCTTCATAATATTAAAAAATATCAACAATTAACCTTGCATTCAGAGCTATATTTCTCCCTTTTATAAAGGCTGATTGATTAACATGTACATGTATTGCTTTATCCAACACTTTTTGTAGTCTATTAGCTAAGATGAAAGATATCATTTTATTATCAGTATTTGTAAGACTAATAGACCTATAATTGTTAAGACTCTGGGGGTCACCTTTTTTAATGTGAGAGTAGTTAGTCTTCGTGAAAATGTCATTGTATTTTTTTGTAAGATCTCTTGAAAAGTACAATAATAAAATTGTTTTATGTTTTCCCCAGAATGTTTGATAAGACTAGTAGCAAGTCAAATAGTTTTCTGGACTTTTTCTCATCATGGATACAGATATTGCACTGAAGGTCTAATGGGCGTATGTTGTACCGTTGGCTGTACTCTGGTTAAGAAACATTTTCGGTACACCAGAGGATCATGATAATTTATGTAAGGGGGTGTAAGAGTAAGACTGTTTAAAAGTATTGTATTTTTCTAATGAAATCATTTTTTTTTTTGGCAGGAGGAACAAGAGAGACTAAGACAAATGCAGGAGAAACCGAAACGAAAATCGCCATTGGATTTTGCTAAGTCATTTAAAAAGTGACAAACCAATAACAAGTGTTGTTACTCAGATTTTAATCAACCATGAAGTTCTCTGTATAACAGCAATGATTAATATGTATGTGGATAACTGTGTGTGTATATAAGCAGTTAACGTCGTACTCGAACGATTTCCTTATCGGTGACTTTGTTATCTGGACAGTAGATTTCAGTTCAACTGAAATATATACATTGTGTGAATTAATTCATTATAGTAATGATGACTGTGTCTTGGAGCTAGTTTTCACATATTAAATATCATTGAATCTATAAGATCGTGTATTGCAATTGGTCTATGTCTGTCGTCGTCCATCGTGCGTTAACAATACGCAACTTCCGAGATATCAGCTCTTTTGTGATAGAGGTACGTTCAGTGTTCTGTTGAACGCTTGGGTGGGTACAAGATGTATACATATACTATAGACTAGCTGTTAATACAAATAAAAGTAATGACAGTGTAAATTGTGTCTATATTAGCCGTTGGTATACATTAAACTGACCATATCAAGAATAGTATTTTATTAAATTGGGCCATTAAATTAAATATAAAATTATTTTTTATTTCCTCTTCTACGCGAGTGATATTTTAATCAAAGAAAATGGTGATTATCGATTTTTGTTTGAGCTAATTTATTATCAAATACTAATAAACTTACTAATATTGTGTGTCCCTGCAGTTTGGGTGGTTGCATGATGTCTGATAATCAGCGTTTAGGCAGTATATCATTGCAGCGATAAGCATTTTTACCCACCGCATGTGGACGACAGTATGTTTTGCGTCTCACAGTGCGTAAGAGTTCCACAAAGGGAAAGAACTATTGGGCAACTCGGAAATTGCGTATTGAACATTTTTAACTCCTTCTTGATAACTACTGTTTAATTCTTTTCAAATTTTTGGAACAAGGGGGACATAAATTAGGGGTGTGGCAAAAACTGCCAAAAATTCATAAATTTTCAAAAATCTTCATTAAAAGTTTAACTTACACTGCTGAAGCCTCACGAATAAATACACCATAACAACTTGTTGGATAAACCAAATATCAAAACATGCAATATAGATATCCTCTATACATTCAACTCTACACTACTTCTGTATATTCAACTCTACCTCTGTATATTCAACTCACTCCATCTCTGTATATTTAAACTCTACTCTGTCTCTGTATATTCAACTCTATTCTACCTCTGTATATTCAACTCTACTCTGTCTCTGTATATTCAACTCTACACTACCTCTGTATATTCAACTCTACCTCTGTATATTCGACTCTACTCTACCTCTGTATATTCAATTCTACTCTACCTCTGTATATTCAACTCTATTCTACCTCTGTATATTCAACTCTACACTACCTCTGTATATTCAACCCTACTCTACCTCTGTATATTCAACTCTACACTACCTCTGTATATTCAACTCTACTCTGTCTCTGTATATCCAACTCTAGTCTGTCTATTCAACTCTACCTCTGTATATTCAACTCTACTCTGTCTCTGTATATTCAATTCTACTCTACCTCTGTATATTCAATTCTACTCTACCTTTGTATATTCAACTCTATACTACCTCTGTATATTCAATTCTACTCTGTCTCTGTATATTCAACTCTACTCTGTCTCTGTATATTCAATTTTACTCTACCTCTGTATATTCAATTCTACTCTACCTCTGTATATTCAACTCTACCTCTGTATATTCCACTCTACTCTGTATATTCAACTCTACACTACCTCGGTATATTCAACTCTACCTCTGTATATTCAATTCTACTCTACCTTTGTATATTCAACTCTATTCTACCTCTGTATATTCAACTCTACTTTGTCTCTGTATATTCAACTCTACTCTGTCTCTGTATATTCAATTCTACTCTACCTCTGTATATTCAATTCTACTCTACCTTTGTATATTCAACTCTATTCTACCTCTGAATATTCAATTCTACTCTACCTCTGTATATTCAACTCTACACTACCTCGGCATATTCAACTCTACCTCTGTATATTCAATTCTACTCTACCTCTGTATATTCAACTCTACACTACCTCTGTATATTCATCTCTACTATACCTCTGTATATTCAATTCTACTCTGTCTCTGTATATTCAACTCTACTCTGTCTCTGTATATTCAATTTTACTCTACCTCTGTATATTCAATTCTACTCTACCTCTGTATATTCAACTCTACCTCTGTATATTCCACTCTACTCTGTATATTCAACTCTACACTACCTCGGTATATTCAACTCTACCTCTGTATATTCAATTCTACTCTACCTTTGTATATTCAACTCTATTCTACCTCTGTATATTCAACTCTACTTTGTCTCTGTATATTCAACTCTACTCTGTCTCTGTATATTCAATTCTACTCTACCTCTGTATATTCAATTCTACTCTACCTTTGTATATTCAACTCTATTCTACCTCTGAATATTCAATTCTACTCTACCTCTGTATATTCAACTCTACACTACCTCGGCATATTCAACTCTACCTCTGTATATTCAATTCTACTCTACCTCTGTATATTTAACTCTACACTACCTCTGTATATTCAATTCTGCTCTGTCTCTGTATATTTAACTCTACACTACCTCTGTATATTCAACTCTACCTCTGTATATTCATCTCTACACTACCTCTGTATATTCATCTCTACTCTACTCTGTATATTCAACTCTACACTACCTCTGTATATTGAACTCTACACCACCTCTGTATATTCAACTGTATTCTACCTCTGTATATTCATCTTTACTATACCTCTGTATATTCAACTCTATACTACCTCTGTATATTCAACTCTACTCTGTCTCTGTATATTCAACTCTACTCTGTCTCTGTATATTCAACTCTACCTCTGTATATTCAACTCTACTTTGTATAGTCAACTCTACACTACCTCGGTATATTCAACTCTACCACTGTATATTCAATTCTACACTACCTTTGTATATTCAACTCTACCTCTGTATATTCAATTCTACTCTGTATATTCAACTCTACCTCTGTATATTCAGCTCTACCTCTGTATATTCAACTCTACTCTGTCTCTGTATATTCAACTCTACACTACCTCTGTATATTCAACTCTACCTCTGTATATTCAACTCTACACTACCTCTGTATATTCAATTCTACTCTACCTCTGTATATTCAACTCTACCTCTGTATATTCAATTCTACTCTGTATATTCATCTCTACTCTACTCTGTATATTCAACTCTACACTACCTTTGTATATTCAACTCTACACTACCTCTGTATATTCAACTCTATATATTCATCTCTACTATACCTCTGTATATTCAACTCTATACTACCTCTGTATATTCAGCTCTACCTCTGTATATTCATCTCTACTCTACCTCTGTATACTCAACTCTACACTACCTCTGTATATTCAACTCTACACTATCTCTGTATATTCAACTCTACACTACCTCTGTATATTCAACTCTATACTACCTTTGTATATTCAACTCTACTCTGTCTCTGTATATTCAACTCTACTCTGTCTCTGTATATTCCACTCTACCTCTGTATATTCAACTCTACTCTGTATATTCAACTCTACACTACCTCGGTATATTCAACTCTACCACTGTATATTCAATTCTACACTACCTTTGTATATTCAACTCTACTCTGTCTCTGTATATTCAACTCTACCTCTGTATATTCATCTCTACTATACCTCTGTATATTCAACTCTATACTACCTTTGTATATTCAACTCTACTCTGTCTCTGTATATTCAACTCTACCTCTGTATATTCAACTCTACTCTGTATATTCAACTCTACACTACCTCGGTATATTCAACTCTACCACTGTATATTCAATTCTACACTACCTTTGTATATTCAACTCTACTCTGTATATTCAACTCTACACTACCTCGGTATATTCAACTCTACTCTGTATATTCATCTCTACACTACCTCTGTATATTCAACTCTATTCTACCTCTGTATATTCATCTCTACTATACCTCTGTATATTCAACTCTACTCTGTCTCTGTATATTCAACTCTACTCTGTCTCTGTATATTCAACTCTACCTCTGTATATTCAACTCTCTGTATATTCAACTCTACACTACCTCGGTATATTCAACTCTACACTACCTCTGTATATTCAACTCTACTCTACCTCTGTATATTCAATTCTACTCTACCTCTGTATATTCAATTCTACTCTACCTCTGTATATTCAATTCTACTCTACCTCTGTATATTCAACTCTACTCTACCTCTGTATATTCAACTCTACTCTGTTTCTGTATATTCAACTCTACACTATCTCGGTATATTCAACTCTACCTCTGTATATTCAACTCTACACTACCTCTGTATATTCAATTCTGCTCTGTCTCTGTATATTCAACTCTACACTACCTTGGTATATTCAACTCTACTCTACCTCTGTATATTCAACTCTACACTACCTCTGTATATTCATCTCACTCTTCCTCTGTATACTCAACTCTACCTCTGTATATTCAATTCTACCTCTGTATATTCAACTCTACTCTACCTCTGTATAATATTATATAAATGCACATTACAAAGTTATTCTGGCAAAGGTGAGAATAATCTTCGGATAAATCAGAATTGAACCCGGGATTCTTGCACGACTACCGATATTTTGGTAATCTAACCACTGAGATAACAAGGCAGTCTGGCTGACATACAATATGTAAAGTATGGTACTATTGCTACAATATCAAATTCGGAAATCATCACATCAAGATGAAAAATAATTTAAACAAGAGGCCCATATTGCTCACCTGAGCCCATATCTAAAGATTTTCCTTACATAATCGCATGTAAAATGTAAAACTTTGATCCCCTATTGTGACCCCAACCTACCCAAGGGGCCATGACTTTTACAAACTTTAATCTGTACTATGTCGGTAAGCTTTCTTATAAGTGTGAACTTCTTTGGCCCAATGATTCTTTAGATTTTCGCTATATATTAGTATGCAAAACTTTGATCCCCTATTGTGGCCCCATCCTACCCCTGGGGGTCATGCTTTTAACAAATTTGAATCTGTACTATGTCAAGAAGCTTTCATTTAATTGTAAAGTTTTCTGGCCCAGTGATTCTTCAGAACATTTTTAATGATTTCCCAAATATATTTGTATGTAAAACTTTCATCCCCTGTAGTGGCCCAATCCTACCCCCGGGGGTCATGATTTTAACGAACTTGAATCTGCACCATGTCGGAAAGCTTTCATGTCTTTCCTAGCCAGTGGTTCATCAGATTTTCCCTATATATTTGAATGTAAAACTTTGATCATCTATTGTGGCCCCATCCTACCCCCAGGGGTCACGATTTTAACAAACTCCTCTTGAAAAGAAGACTTTTAAATGACTCCACCCTATTTTGTGATTATCACCCCTTTGAAGGGGGCATGGTCCTTCCTTTGAACAAACTTGAATCCCCTTCACCAAAGGATGATTTGTACCAAGTTTGGTTGAAATGGGCCCAGTGGTTCTGGAGAAGAAGACGAAAGTATGAAAAGTTTACAAACGGATAGACGACGGACAACGGGTGATCAGAAAAGCTGCTCACTTGAGCTTTCAGCTCAAATGAGCTAAAAACAAATGGCAGAAATCAAGCATGACCTTGAACATAAACTCAAAATTAAACCAAGGTCTTTAAATCATCTTGGGTCAGTGTCATGGCATCTTCAAGTCAAAAGCAACCTTTGCCGTAAATAATATTGCTATAGAATAGACAATTTAACCTCTGCTTCCTTGACATCATGACACATCCTCATCAACCAATCCTGTGAAGACCCGAGTACCCAATATTTCTGAAATGTTCGAAAAATGTGGCCCAGACACCATTAGCACAAAGTAATATCTACCCCCCACCCAGTCTATGCAAAAGTTTTTTTGACAACACAGGACATTCGGTCCTGTGTAATCAATGAACACACCGGACCGAACCAAATTTTGTCAGACCGAAAAACCTAATGTATAAAAGTGAAACACGTGAAAATGCAAAACCAAGGAAATCTTATTTATTATACCAGTAATACTATACCAGGGATCCTTCCCGCATAATACTTTAGACGGTCCATGCGGTTTTAATCATATTCATTTACGTATTTGGATTTGTGTGATAGTTTTTACTTATAACAAACATTTAAATGACTCCGCGTCAAAATAGTAAAGCTCAAAACCGGACAGTGAGACATCGGACATACCGGTCCGGTGTAAAAAATGACGCATCGGACCTTAGGCACTGCACATCGGTCAGGTCCGACGGTCCGATGTCTTTCGCATAGACTGCCCACCCCCACCCCAATAACGAAAAACAAAATCCTTTCATTTCAATTTTATTTCATATATACAATATTTTACATACAAAATGAATATGTACAAATAATAAATTGATTCCACTTGATCTCTCACACTGAACACAAACATGTGTGGTTCAACATCACTTATCACAGACACTCTCATCATGCAGGTACACATGTGTAGCACAAAAGCACTTGTAGTAAGATGAGATCCGACAGCTAGATATAACATATCCACATATTCATTGTTATTGGGTCAGTTTCTGACAATTTAATACAGATCAGAACAAAATGAGTAGCTCTTGCAAAGTTTTAAAATCTGCATCAAGCAGAGGTGTATAAAAAAAGCAATTTCCAAATGTTTTCAGTATTTTTTTCAAATGAAATATTTTTTAAATGAAATTCTGTTGACTGATCCACTGTTTTTCATACTATTCAGGATATTGGAAATTAAAAGGATCATTGTTACTTAAAATGATATGATAGTGATTTGCTATGAATACAAAGCCAAAACTCAAACTGAAATTCAAATATACACATATGATTTAATGTGAAGACTTTTAGCACGGTTTGTGTGTTATTCAAAATAAATACTGGAACATGCAATTAATTACCTCTCATAGGAAATAAAAACGAAGTCCTACTTCCATGTAAGTTTCCTCAAACCAGCTGCACTTAGAAGTGGGAGAAATCCAGACACAAAAACAGACACACGAATAAAAGTGGTTCAGCCTGTAGTCTGATGCTTGAAAAGCAAACACAACTTTCACACATTCCAATCATAAAACGGGCAGACATTTGTAAGAATAAATCCAGTCTACACGAGGGCTTCAAACTAAAATAACTTATCACATTTTCCTGAATGTGTCCGATACAAATAAAATGCACTGATGTTTTGTGGCAGTGAAATTTGAGAAATGAGTCCAGGCTAGGTGATTGGGATCATCTGTGATGGCGTCTAAATGAGATGATAATGTATGACAGAGAATGGAACATTCCCCGAGTTTAGGGGATGGGCAACTACCTCCAGTGTTTATTGTACATTTGTATGTGGTGTAGTGGATGAGGGGTGGGGGTCAAATCTTGGCATCCTGACTGGAGTTGGAGTAAAACGATGACCGATTCGTGTCCTCAAGAATTCGAGGCTCCTTCTGAGATCTACGGTCTGGAATTGCATCACCTTTACGCTTCCTATCTGAATGAGACTGGTAACTGAAAAGAAAAATTCTTAAATCACAAAGTGGATATGAATAAGAAATTGACAAAACTAAATCATATCATCGCCAGTGAAGACACTATTCAAACAACTCCCTCAAAAATGCTGAATACAAAAGATGGACATGTATGTACACTATACAACAAAGCCATCCCTTGCTGCTACTTTGCTTTCCACGCAACACATAATTTTCTGGGGTGGTCATAACATACATATAAGGTTCATACACTTTTCAACTTCCATGAAAGAATTTTCCTTGGTATACTTATCACATTTCTTAGCAACAAGTTAGTCAATGAATTCCACTTACTCTGTATAAATATATACAGATTAACATATAATACAACATTGAATGATACATTTAGATAAAAAAAACAAGAGGTACTGTGAGCAATGCTCACTAAGAACACCCCCCGCTTACCCCAATCTCCCAAAGGGTGTTGGTAATAGGTATAAACTACCTCTTTTCTGAGTGTATAAAACAAATGGCATGACAAACCGAACCATATTGCTACTTCGATGTCCAGTGTGCTTGACCTTTTGACCCCAAAATCGATAGGGAGCATCTTCATCCCATGGGTAGTCCATATGTATGATATGGTGACTGTAGGTGGAAAGGATAACGCTTTAGAGCCCGGAAACCATATTGCTACTTCGATGTCCAGTGCACTTGACCTTTGGACCCCAAAATCGATAGGGAACATCTTCATCCCATGAGTAGTCCATATGTATGATATGGTGACTGTAGATGGAAAGGATAACACTTTAGAGCCCGGAAACCATATTGCTACTTTGATGTCCAGTGCGCTTGACCTTTGACCTTTTGACCCCAAAATCGATAGGGAACATCTTCATCTCATGAGTAGTCCATATGTATGATATGGTGACTGTAGGTGGAAAGGATAACGCTTTAGAGCCCGGAAACCATATTGATACTTCAATGTCCAGTGCGCTTGACCTTTGACCCCAAAATCGATAGGGAACATCTTCATCCCATGGGTAGTCCATATGTATGATATGGTGACTGTAGGTGGAAAGGATAATGCTTTAGAGCCCGGAAACCATTGCGTCTACAGACGGACGGACGGACGGAAGGACAGACAGACGGACAACCCGATTCCAGTATACCCCCCCCCCCCCAACTTGTTGCGGGGGGTATAAAAAGAACATATGAAACAAAATATGCAAACTAAGTTTTGTTGTACAATTTCAATGGAAAATGCTGAAATTCAAGCACTTTAAAAGGACAGAGTCTAAAATTACACAACTTTCCATTTTATTTTCCATGACTTTCAAAGATCAATGTAAATTTCATTCATAATGAACTTTATTTCTATGATCACAAGTGTCTATAGTGTGCACCTACCTACTACTGTCAGGACGGTTGCTGCCGTAATCTCGGTGTCCATATTGTCCATACTCTGGACGACGGTCACCTCTGTGATCTGACCGGTAGTTACCATGGTGATCATGATGGGAATGGTAACTTGATGAGTGATCACCGCGGTCACGATGGTATGAATGGCTGGAGGAATATTCTCGCCGGTCATTATTAAATCTGAAGTAACATGGCATTGGATAGACATGAATGTACGATAAAACAGTCATAGCAAACTCTAGTATACAGTAAAACATGGTTATAGTGAACTGTCAAGTCCCACAAAAAACAGTTCAAAATAACCAAACTTCATTATACAGTAAAACACGGTTATAATGATCTGCCAAGACCCGCAAAAACAGTTCAAAATAACCAAATTTCATTATACAGTAAATCACGGTTATAATGAACTGCCAAACTTCATTATACAGTAAAACATGGTTATAGTGAACTGCCAAGACTAGTAAAAACAGTTCAAAATAACCAAACTTCATTATACAGTAAAAATAAAACATAGTTATAGTGAACTGCGAAGACCAGCAAAACACAGTCAAAATAACCAAACTTCATTATACAGTAAAATTTGGTTATAGCAAACTGCCAAGACCCGTGAAAAAGTTCAAAAGAGTAAACTTCATCGTATCCAATAACATTTTCATTATTATCATCTCGTACAGGATATCACTTTGAAGTCAGCGAGAATGCATTTTAAGCGTGGTTTACTGTATATGCACGTATTATACATGAACAAGAGATGTTTGTAAAACACATATGCCCCCCATGGTGCAAAATTGAAAAGGGTTATACACACACCTCATTTAATTGATAGTATTATCATCAATTCAAAATATTGAGCAGACAATATCTTCCTATGTCAAGAGTGAATTGACCATGTGACCTAAAATTCAATAGGGGTCATCTACTCCTTATGCTGTACCAGTGAACCAAGTTTGGTACGTGTCAATCAAGCAAATAATTCTTAAAATATAGGAGACAATGTATTACTATGTCCAGTTCAACTATTGACTTTTGACCTCAAAATCAATATGGGTCATCCTCTCCTGAAGATGTACCAATGTACTAAGTTTGATGTCTGTCAAGTATAACGGTTATCAAGATATTGAGTGGACAGTATATTACTATGTCCAGTTTGACCCTTGACCTTTAAACATGTGACCTCAAAATCAATAGGGATCATCTTCTTCTGAAGATGTACCAGTGTACCAAGTTTGATGTCTGTCAAGCAAAGGGTTCTCAAGATATTGAACGGACAGTATATTCTTATGTCCAGTTTGACCCTTGACCTTTGCTCATGTGACCTCAAAATCATTAGGGTCATCTTCTCCTGAAGACGTATCAGTGTACCAAGTTTGATGTCTGATCTTTGACCATGTGACCTCAAAATCAATATGGGTCATCTTCTCATGAAGACGTACTAGTGTACCAAGTTTGATGTCTGTCAAGCAAAGGGTTCTCTAGACATTGAATGGTCAGTATATTCTTATGTCCAGTTTGACCCTTGACCTTTGACCATACGACCTCAAAATCAATAGGGGTCATCTACTCCTTAGGATGTACCAGTGTGCCAAGTTTGATGTCTTTCAAGCAAAGGGTTCTCGAGATATTGAGCGGACATTATATTCCTATGTCCAGAGTAGATTGACCCTTGACCTTTGGACCTGGAAAACAATAGGGGTCATCTTCCACTCATAACCAACCCACATATGAAATATCATTATCATCAAGTGAATGGTTCTCAAGATATTGAGCGGACAACATGTGGTCTACAGACCGACCGACAGTTGCAAAACAATATGCCCCCTCTTTTTCAAAGGGGGGCATAATAAAAAGAGAATCTTATACATGTCTACAATTACATTTGATAGTAAAGGGAGAACTGACCTGTGGTGTGAATCGCCAAATCTGGGGTCATTGCCATGGTAACTCCTGTCTTGGTAATGCTGCTGACGCCCATAGGCACTTGAGCTGTTGTCGTACCTAGAGGTAGACGAATAAATTTCTTAATCAAGAAGCTCTCACACAGAGAATCCAAAATATGGGTATCACCATTCACAAATATACATGTAACTCAAACACAAAACATGGAAGCTACTTTTGCAAGAAACTTAAAATTTTACAACAGTACATGCATCATGACCGTGAACTTAAACTTCGCTTAAAAATTAGTGACATCCTTTCAATAAAATGAGACCAGAATTGACATTTTGTAAGCTTCTTGCCATTATGCCTTCATGGAATACAAGATTACAGTGCAGTATTGCCAGACCTTTATTATATGTAACCCCTAGAACATTCCCTCCCCAGGAGCCAATAGACAGCACACACAAATGACTTGCCTATTTCTAGGTTGATCTTCAGCCCTTGCTAAGGGACTAGCATGAGTCCACCTATCATTAGAGTTGGAGTCGTGACTAGAATCTAGGACACTGTGTTTGTGACTTAAGCTGTTGGTGCTGGTACTATGACGGGGACCATTACTTACTGAGGCGGAACTTAAGAAGGAAACAAAAATCAAAATCAAAATCACACTGACAAAATAGCTAACTCCAATCATCTTTCTGTGTAAATTTGTATGTATGGTGCAACATTTTTCTGTCAAATACTGAGACTGAACTTGTAAATGTAATGCCTTTCCAGTACAGGTCCTATGATCATAAAGGGACAAACTTTTGAAGACTTGAAGCTTTCACAATATATATAAAAAATACGAAAAATTAATAAAATAGATACATGTACAAGGATACAAGAAATTAATCTAGAAGCAGTGAAAATTGTACATGCATTATTTTCTTTTTTTCACAGAGCCAGAGTATTGATACATTCTATAAATAAATGCTTTTCTCCTGTCGGTAGCAAGACAACAAGGCAATGATTTCATAAAATTTACATCCTACAAAGACACCGAAAAGACATGCAATTACATAACACAATAAAGCTGAAACTACATATATTCAAAGCTAGAGGACTGGTGTCAGATAGACGCCCGGCTTACCTTTTATGTTCCTTGGCCCTATGTTCATGTGGGGGTCTCTTGGTGGCCTTGTCCCCATCCCCAAATTCTGCCGGTCGTTTGTGTTTCTTGCCCTCACTTTGTTTGTCTACATGGTTTCCGTGTTTCTCAGAGGTCTGGGGCTTCGTACTGCCACCCTAAAACAAATATGAGGATGTCTAAACATATTGGGGGTAGTTTGTCACCCGGTCATGTGGAACATAAGGTATATCACCTTAAGTTGGCAAAAATATTTTGCATTTTAGAATACATATTCCAAGGAGTGCATGTAACATGCATTTACTTTATCATAAAATTATGATTCTACTTGGTGAGAGAAAGACACTTCTCTGGAGGCAACAAAACCAACGATTGTAGGGAAAACTGATCGATGATTCAAGACGAGCAGAAAATCCGAGTTGCATACCTCCTGTTCCTGCTCCTCCTCCCGTCTCCTGTGAGCGTGCTTGTACAACTTATGAAGCTTTTTGGCATCAAACTCCGTGAACTTGGATACAAATATCCAGAGAAAACTGCAATAAAATGGAATACAGCTACAATCTTCTGATTAGACAAAAAATAACAAAACGGAACTAATACCCCCCCCCCCCCCCCCCCAGCACATTGAATAGTGGGAAAACAGTGAATTTATGCATACTGAAGTTTAATGAAGAATAAATGGTTTTTAAATTATACTCTGAACAATGACAACTTAACACAACACCTACTTCAAAATGGGGCAAAAAAAATCCTAACTTCTTAGAATGTTAAAAAATCTCAATCAAAATAGTTATTGCACATCTTCATTATTCATTTAAGATATGCACAAAGTTTTAATCATATCTGTTTTTCGGTGTTAGAGATATACATTGGACAAATTAAAAGACAAACAAGACGATTCCGGTATAACGCCCCCACCCAAATTCCTTTGTGGGGTATAAACAAAAAGGGAACATATTTTCTGATTCTAAGGTACCCCTGCATTGTAGCTACCCCATAGTTCAATCAACTCAAATTTCAATTTTGACAATTATCATAAACAGTCTATATTTTTGAGAGTTAAAAATGATACATGTAAATGTATCATTAATAGTTTAAGCTTAACCCACTTAAAAACATTTATTTCAAATTCAAATTCCTACTAACAAAGAAAATTAAGGTGGCTCACTACACCCTGAAATAGTTTCTCAAATCAGTACGAATTGATTTAATCATAAAAGATATCACGATATTTAATAAGTATTTAAGTCAAAAAGGCAGAAAATATGCAAATTTGGGTAAAAACATGATTTTCAAAAAAATATTTTAACACATATGAACAAAAGACTCTGGCGTATTTGAACTCTAGATCTGCGGTTCACCAGCCCTATGCTTTAACCACTGAGCTACGATGATAGACAAACAAATCCATCGATACAAATAATTTCACAAAACATTTAAATTGCCATTTTGTGACGTCATGTCATAAAGAGTATAAGCTTTAGTGTAGTGAGCTACCTTAAGTAAACTCATGCAACACCACAGCTGAATTCAAAACACTGTTTGCTACATGTATATCAAATTTAGAAAATTATGAATCGCAAATCAAAAGATTTATGTTCTGTTTTCAACAAAATTGACAAGACATGGGCTTGGGTAAAATCTAAGTACTATACTTCAGTATTGATCTTACCTTCTCCACTGTTTGATGACTTCTGGGTCATTATAGTGAGCCATACACTCATTTATCCTGTCCCCAATTTTTAACAAACACTGTCGAGTATGCACCAACTGCTCCCTGTCAGATAAACCCTCATCTGGGTTATCTAAACGTTTTAAAGCTTTCTTCACAGGTCGCATCATTTCTTTACACTGAAATCAAAGCACATTCTTTTCAAAATCATCACAGTTGCAGTACAAGATCATATGCCCGTCATTATTTTCATTAAGTATTTCATGGAAAAACACATTTTTTAAAGTCATACATGTATCTGGACAAATAATAAATATAATTAACTACAGAAATATTAATAAATTTCTAATAAATTTTTTGTTGAAAAATGACTGATGATTTAACTCCAATCATTTGAAATAGATGTACTTGTTTATCCCTTGCATTTTCAGGAAAAACAAGCTTACTTTGGACTTGCGTTTGCCAAATCTCCTTATTTTAGACTGGAAAATATAGTGGAAATTTACTTCAGTGTTTGAGAAGAATCAGCTAACATTTCTATATTTCATATTGTAGAATCTAATTTTAAAACTGGACCAAAAATCACATTAAAACATATTTTTCAGTTAAATACACTGTATCTAGTGTATAAAAATACAATGATGATAGACTAACCTGTAGGACCACATGGTGTACTTCTGAATAATGGAAATTGTAACAATTCTGTAAGTGTAACCTGAAACAAACTTTGAGGTTAATATATTACCTTAGCAAACACATCACTGGGGAGTTCTCCACTGAATTTGGTCTCTAATGCCACAGGCACTGGCACTGCTCCAGCAGTAAAATGCATCGCATCATTCTTCTTAGCTTTTTTGGATGCCTATATATAAAACATATAAATCATGTATACAACAAATCTTGTACACTAAAGACACTACTGTAAACATTTATCTGAAATCTTATCAAAGTATCCATTTGCAGTTTGTCTGCAAACATTTCTGTGGAAAATTTGGTTGAATTTAACGCCATAGATATTGCCCTCTGATTTCATCATGCAAGTATGAAGAAATGTCTTACAAAATTAGAGTTACTCCTATGTTGTTTAGCATGACGGGTTTTCTATGATGAAATATCAAATCTAGCACTTGAAAGAAATTTATATTACAGACATAATTACCTATACCAATCAAATCATTTTTCGTTGTACCTGTGTTTATGTCTGGGTTTATTTGAAACAAAATTACAGGAAAATTACTGCATAGTTTTCATTCAAATTTTCACAAGTAGGTTTGCTTACTGACAAGGACTGATCAAATTTTAGGAGTAACCTGTGCAAGGAAACAGTTACATTGGGCAGTATATATAGAACTTGTGTAATGGCTAGCTAGTGCCTAGGCCAATCACACAGGTTGAGCAACCGTAAGCGTGCCTTGATCAGTCTGGCTGGGTGATCACCTATTGTTACAATGAGAGATTGAGGTACATGTCCTTGGCACAGGTTTGCATTCTCTTGTTAATCTTCATCGTCCGAAACCCACGGTTCATCACATTTCCTTTACCTCCCGTGGGACACAATGCCGATATTTTTGCACAACTTCCAACTTTCACTCAACAGACACATCGTTTGTGTGCAGCTTTTGTACAAATAAATGATATCTGGTATAAAAATTCAAGGAGTCAATGGTCACAAAAGTGGACCAGATGAAGGCGGAAAGAGAGAGTTGTTAGGTATGTTTATAATTTGGAAAAAATTAATTTCAAAACAAACTGACAAAGAAGTTGTATAGCATCTCATTGAAAGCTTTGTAACTTTAAGATCTTCGCTTTGAAAGCATATTTGCTATGCCCCCAAACACTGGAAATAAGGGGCTTTTTCATTGCTTGAATATCGCAATAAGGAAAGGAAAAGTGACCAATAGCATATAGAAGCTGGGACACACCTTCCAGTGAAAATATTGGCGTTGTGTCCCATGGGAGGTATAAGAAGTGTGACTGAATGTGGGTTTCCGATGATGGTTAATCGTATTAAATTAAAATCATGGAAGGACACTTAATAATTGGGTACATTCAAATACATGTAAAACTGACTGAAATGCATGATATGATTGTCATGTACAGTTAAAATCATGAGTATCATTTTTATGTTAGCTTTTAACTGTACGTTATTTCTTTCAACTTTGCAAAATTTCATTTTCAGTGTTGAACTATGTGTAACAGTGTCACTATTTTCTGCCACGATTTGACAATCCTTCTTCCTGCACTCCAGTTGTTCTCCATTTTCCCTACCTTCTTCTTCCTCTTTTTTAAATCCAAAGAATCCCTGGTGTCTTCCTCCTCAGGAATTTTTTCACTCTTTACAGTGTCCTTCTTTTTCTTCTTTTTGAGGTGATCCACAAAACTATCACGACTGTTGTCGTCTCTAGCACTATTATTGTTTAAATTAGCACGAGAATCATCTTCAGAATCACTGAAGTCTTTGTCAATTATTTCTGCTGTAGACTTTGGTGGTTTTCCTTTCCGCTTTTTTCTTGGTTTGCTGGTTCCAATGGACACAGTGTCCTGAAAATCAAAAACAAAATAATCAGAATAAATCTCCTATATATGAGCAGTGTTTGAAGCTGGCTGTAAAATCAGCTAGACAAGCAGGGCCGACTGCTTGTAAACATTGTTAAGCCCTGCCAAAGACCTACTAGCCCTGAGAAAATAACTGCCATTTTCTATATTACAATTCATCTTTTAATTCAAACAATTCTGTGACTAAGACTCAGTTCCCATAACTTTCATCCAAATCATATACGATTTCATAAAATCGATGAGGTCTGCCCCTTGACTTGTTATGTAATGGTACAATAAGGAGATTTGATAAATCTAACTTTTATTTAGCAAAAATTCTAACACATCCAGTTGGACGACTATGCAAAGAAATTTGTTCGCCCACGGCAGAATTTACATGTATGTGTCTTGGGCGGTCAGGTACAGTTATTTCAAACACTGCTACAAGTGAACATACATGTACAATGAATGCATCACATCTCAAAAGTCCTATGTACACTTTACATGCAGACTCTGTAGAAAGGTCCTTACCCCTCCATTTTCCTGACCAGAATTCTTCTTGAGCACCTTTAGGAGATAGTCAGCCCGTGTAGCTAAGTGTTTTCCTTGTGGTTTGAAATCACTACCATCTGGCAGAATCTGGAAACAATTCAGACAATAATCACTCCAAGAACAATCTGACTGATTTTACAAGTGACATGGATATTTGTCTAAAAAAAAACAACTTGTAGTGACCTTGTCATGAAGCTGAAGTTCTGGGTCCATCTTAATGGCCTCCCAGCTGCCCATTCCGTACTCGTAAATACCCTTAAGGAGGTTGGAGTCCTCCTCTATGTCCCATACACAGTCCCAATGGACAGCCTTCACCTTGTGTGGAAGTTGGTATCTGATATAAAATAATCATCAATCATTAAGCTGACTCAAACAGCAATCTAAGAAACCACAAAATATGATGTAAAACTTGTATTTCAGTAGGATTGCAAGATAAGCACTTTTTCTTCTCTTCCTTTTCTGTCGGAATGGCTGCTGCCAGGGGCTCCAACTCCTGTCCAGCTTTGACAATTGCCTGGGCATTCACGGACACACTAGACATCTTAAAGGACGGTCCTCTATTTCCCTTCTTACCCCCTATACAAATCAAACAAAGACCAGTCACTGTATTAATCAATGGTACAGACAGAGACATCACACTTTACTGTATTGTCATACAGAGACAGCATGGTTCCCAGTTTCTGTATGTTTGACTGATTATAAGGAACACATTTAATACAAATTCACACTTACTGTGAAGCGATATTTATTATGAAAAGAAAATAACGACATTTTTTTATCAGATATAAGGAGCTATTTTTCACTGGCCCTGGAGATTAATTATAACCCTGTTTTACTGTTTAATGAAGTTTGGTTTTCACTCCTATCACTGGCCCTGGAGATTAATTATAACCCTGTTTTACTGTTTAATGAAGTTTGGTTTTCACTCCTATCACTGGCCCTGGAGATTAATTATAACCCTGTTTTACTGTTTAATGAAGTTTGGTTTTCACTCCTATCACTGGCCCTGGAGATTAATTATAACCCTGTTTTACTGACCTTCATTGGTTTCTGATTCCATTTTACTTTTAGCCTCCTCCATGGCCTGTTCACATCCCTTGGCCAGCACCTCTGCTAGTCTCTGTAGGTCACTCTCAGACTTCTCCTGCAACTCAGCATCACATGCAATAGCATCCAACCTACATTTACAATTTATTGTCATTCATCACTATTGAAAGTTCCAAATATTCTAGACTGCACTCATTTCTTTTATTCTAAGCAACGTCACCCACCTTGTCAATGGTCTGCCAAACTTCTTAAAGCTTTTAATAAACCGTCGAATTTCTGAATCATTAAATCCTTTGACTGATGTCTTTGACATTTTTGGTCGGCCTCGTTTTCTGGGTTGATCATCATCTTCGTCATCATCATCCTCATCATCTTCACTGTCATCATCATCGATATGCCTTCTACTCTTTTTTCTATTATTATCATCAGAGTCATCACCAACCTGAGGCTAAAAGAACACAAGTTGACTTTGTAAAATGTTGTGCCCCCAAGAGTGGTTTAGTTCAATTGTGGTGAAGTTCATCTGTGGCAAATCTGATCTTTTGACCTTATAACATCAAATTCAATATGGGTCCATTGTATCAAGTTTAAAGTCTATCCAACAGAGGGTTATCAAAATATTGAGTGGACAATGTTTTCTGATGTGCAGAAAAGTTTGACCTCTGACATCTTGATCTCAAAATCAATACTGATATCTATATAGGGCTTACATGTATACCAAGTTTTATGTTTATCAAGCAAAGGGTTCTCAAAAAGTTAAGCAGACAATATTTCTTCTTCTTCAGTGGCTCACCCTGAACTTTGAAACCCCAAAATCAACAAGGGTCATCTACTCCTAAAGGGGAACCAGTGTACCAAGTTTGATTTCTAGCAAGCAAACAGTTCCCAAAGAAATTGTCCAGAGTAGCTTGACTAGGGGTGCAATGATACGCTTGCCTCACGATACGATACGTATCACAATACAGACCTCACGATACAATACGGATCATGATACATTTAAGATGCTATGAATAATAACAAATGAACAATTACACTGCTCTTAGCATCATTTAATTGCACCTCATTGTTATAACTGTATGTTTTTCTTTAAAAAGATCAAAACATCAGCATGATCTACCCTTCCACAGAATCCATTGTAAATTTATGGGTCGCAGGATAGAAATAATTCAGCAGCACAGTCAGCACCACATTTTCCATTACCGTAACAGAGTTGGCGAAAGAGTATAAAAAACTACCAGACATCATGTCCTGTAGATTTGGGATAATTAAAAAAAATCTACCAGACAAGTTAAAAATTTATCAGACAGAATAAAAAATCTGAGATTGTTTCACCTTTTTTATTTTCAAGCCTTGAGTGCGACAGTTTAAAACATTTACTTGTGTTTAACAATTCTTTATGCTTTGACCACATATGAATTAAATTGTTAAACTTTCTTATCAATATTTTGTAGTTTGATTTTCATCCTTTTTGTTCAAAGGTGCTTGTGGAAATAACCATATATCCCAGAACCTTCAGCCAGCACCCCCCCCCCCCCCCCCCCTTACAAAAAATATCTATACAACAAATATAACCATTTTCGTTTCTTTACTCATTCTACAATGCATGTTCACCATGAAACGTAAAACTTGCCATTTCTAGCATCTTTGATATATCTTAAAAGTAGACAAGGTCGGAGACTTCGAAAATGAAAGTAGATAACTCCTTGGAAAACTTCACTAAGTACTAATAAAGAAAAGTAGTTGTTTACTCACTCAACCTTACAATAAAAATTCTTCAAACTGTGCAGCACAAAGCCATCCAATATTTACGTGATCTATTACATATAAATTTTCATAATTTGTAACCAACGAAAATCAGAGCTATCGCCATGGAAGTGAATAGTTATATTTATTCTAAAAAATATTTGTTGTCAACTAAAGGGGAGGGAGATATGCAATCATGTTGACATACTGTTCAAGCACCTGTGTTTACACATTCAACTTTCTTTTTTACGTCTGAACTATGATTTTTCAACCATGTGATAGGCCACACAAGTAGAATGACATGCGTGATATTGAAAGTACACGCACGGAGTGGGCTTACAATTTCTGGGAAAACACATTTGTTGTACAAAAGCAAGTTATCTATTCTATACTAGACTTAAGTTTTTGCTTGCACAAAAGTCAATAAACAAACACAGATATGATCCCTTTTTTGTCTGCCAATATCTACCGGACAGTTGGTCAGATGAGTTTCTAAGATTTACCAGACAAATTGAAAATTTACCGGAGATATCCGGTAGTCCGGCGTCTTTCGCCAACTCTGCCGTAAGCCATTTTTGCCAACATAATTTTAAAGCCAATCAGACGATTCAAATGAATCTGAACCGAGAATACCGAACCACGGTATAGTGTAAAGTATCGTGAATCCAACTGTAGCAAAGTACTACCGTGATAAACCGTCTCACGGTCAATCACTGCACCCTAAAGCTTGACCCGACCTTTGAACTTGTGAACTCAAAATGAAAGGGCCATTTCTCTATTGGGGATATCAGTGTCACAAATTTGATGTCTATCCAACAAAGGGTTCTCAAAATATTGAGCATACAATAGTTTCTTATGCCTGGAGCATTGTGATCCTAACCTTGGACCTTGTGACACCAGAATTCATGTGTATCATCTACTCCTTGGAAGGTACCAGTGTATCAAAGGGTTCTAAAGATAAGGAGAGAGCATCACTTGCTTGTCGACCAACAGGTGCAAACAAATTTCAAAGGGGGGGAATAACACATGAAATACATGTATAGTGCAAATTTAAAGGCTACCTGTTGTATAGATTTTCTAGGTCTTGGTGGCAGGTTAAGCTCTAACAATCTTTTTTGTTCCTCCTCTTCATCAATTCTCCTTCTATCAGCTTCAGGAATAATTGTGTCCCAGGACTTATCTGTGAAAGTCAAACAAACTACAATTACAAAAAAGATCATAATTTTACTAGAGGTTAGATTTAATGGTAGGTACCTATTGATAAGTGTGACGAAGGCACAGAATTTTACTACAGGCTAGATTTAATAGTAGGTACCTACTGATAAGTGTGACAAAGGCTCAGAATTTTACTAGAGGCTAGATTTAATAGTAGGTACCTATTGATAAGTGTGACGAAGGCTCAGAATTTTACTAGAGGCTAGATTTAATAGTAGGTACCTATTGATAAGTGTGATGAAGTCTTTCTGACAAGCATTACCTTCTTCCTCTACTTTTGTCCCTGGTGTCTGTTCAATTTCTTCATCCTCCATATTGTCAAAACTGACAACTTTAAACTGAGACAGCAGCTCGTCTCCCGCACCGGTGTTCTGATCTTCCACCTCTCTGGTCTCCGCTCTCTTTAGAATCTCATCGATGTCCACCTGATCCAAGAAATGATACACATTAGTACCTTTCCTTTCAAACACATAATACATTTTCTTTATTCATCATGCTGAAAGATTTTGTGTACATTTTACCTGTGGTTCATCCTCATCATCTTCATTTTCTTTAAACAATTCTTCAGCACCAAATTTGAGAATGGAAGTCAGCTCCTCTTTATTAAAGGGGGTAGAATTACTGTAACCCAACAATAAAAAGAGAATTTGTAGTAAACAACATAACAGACCATGATCATCAAAATCATTATCCATATCCTACTGTTTAACTGTTCTACAATGTATATACTGTATATGAAAGGAATCCCCGGTTGACCACTGCATGCCTTGTGGTGTTCATTCTCTGATTAAGCAGTATTTACCAGGAGAGAATCCCCGGTTGACCACTGCATGCCTTGTGGTGTTCATTCTCTGATTAAGCAGTATTTACCAGGAAAGAATCCACGGTTGAGTACTGTATGGCCCGTGGTGTCCATTCTTTGCTTAAGCAGCATTTACCTGGAAGGAACCCCCTGGTTACCACTGCATGCTTTGTGGTGTTCATTCTCTGATTAAGTAGTACTCACCTGGAAGGAATCCCACGGTTGAGCACTGTACGACCCGTGGTGTCCATTCTTTGAATGACCAGATGATCCAGCACCATTTTTCTTTTAGCCCGCTCGACTATATCTTCTTCTACACTGTTCTTGGTGACGAGCCTGTATACACTAACCTGTAAGGACACAACATATTTATAGAATGAATACTGACCCACATGTACACCTCCACTTCACTACGGTTAAGATTTGTAACGGTCTCTGCAATACATTAAAGAATCTGCATCCTGAGATGTGACAAAATTAAATGGGATGCAAGAAAGTTAAAGAATATGATTCAGCAAAAACTCTTAGTACTTGTATTTAAACAACTTGTCTCTGTGGTTCTGACAATTGCTCATGTAGAAATCATGAAGTACACCATCATGCTTTGCTGAGACAATACAAGGTTAGCTAAACCAAATCCACTGATTACTTGTTCATTCATGTCACTCCATTCTACAAATTACTGCATGTAACAATACTGCTCGTCATTTTCAGCTGATCGCCGTGATGCACCTTTCAGCTGATCGCTGTGATGCACCTCGTAACTTATTGAATGACAATAGATGTTTATCACTATGTTGAAATTGGCTTATAATTAATGTGGAATCATCAATTAAATTCTGAACTGATTGTAAAATGCATTACAATAGTTTAATCTTTGCTGAAACAGATGTACAATGACAAGAGCTCTGCAAGGTGGGGCATTTCCCCTAGCAATGACTGTCTACAGGCTATTCCTACAGTGTATCTCTAGTCTCTCATTAGGATAACCTCCTTTGCCCTGCCAGTGTACAGATCTTGTTCTTATTACCTGATTTTTTTGCCCTATCCTATGAGCTCTGGCCTGAGCTTGTAAGTCATTTTGGGGGTTCCAGTCGCTGTCAAAAATAATGACAGTGTCTGCCGTTGCGAGATTAACACCAAGACCTCCTGCTCGAGTGGACAGGAGAAAACAAAAGTCTATTGAGCCTTCGGCGTTGAAGTGGTCCATCGCTTGCCTCCTTAGATCCCCTCGAACAGAACCATCTAACCTCTGTAATGCACAGAATATCTGTTATATCATAAAATGAAACATGATTTCATAATAACTTTTTTATTTTTAGCATACCTTAAACTGTGATGACCCTCACAACCCTCTTACATATATTTCCATAAAATGAACTAACTTGATCTCCATGTAGTGAACTTACTTGGTATTGAAAATGTCTCATTTGTAGATACTCTCCCAAAATGTCCAGCATTCTCACCATCTGGGAGAAAATTAGAACTCGGTGACCTGATTCCTTGAGCCTCAGTAACAATTTGTCTAACAAAATCAGCTTGCCGCTGCCTTTGACCAATGCCTACAAAACAGAACATGAAACACAGATGTCATAATGTACACTAGGAAGATGTCATCCCAGTTTTATTTTCACTCATTTTACCATCATCCTGATTGGTTAAATTACCCTCCAGTTCATCTCGTAATTGACAGTTTATAGTTATGAATATATTCAAAACAGGGACAAAATCTATTTTCAAAGCATGTAAGCAAAACTTTCTTGGTGTATAATCTACATGTAGTACTATCAATATTTTAAAATCATACAAATTCTTTTTTTTATCATACAAAAGTTGGTAACTTACTGCCAATCTGTCTGTTGTCTCTTCTTCTGGCGGACGAACAAGTTGAGCATGATTACAGCATTTTTTCAGTTCCATTATAATGTTCACAAAACTTGACACATTACCCTTCAGACCTTTACTTAATGCTTTGTAGTTTTTCGTTAAAATCCATCTGCAAATAAATTATGATTCAATTGTTTATCAAGGCAATTCAAAAATTAAATAGACAAACCACTTACACGTATATCCAGTATCTTTATAAGAAACTCATGCGACAGAAGATAACCATTAATTATGAATTTTACAGCAACCGTAACTACAACCACAACAGGGACTGGTTTGCATTAAAACATGTGTGTAACTACATCTAACTGTGGCAAAACTGATCATGTTGGATGACCTTGACCATAGTCACAGAGCATTGACCTTGATCTTTCAGTTCACTATAAATGAAGTTTCTACCTTGAACAGTTCACAAGCTGTGTTTCTTTCTCTTTTGTTTTATGTTATAGGAATGGTACCTATACCCATTAAATTGGGAAAAATAGCCTCAAAATAGAACAAACTGGGAATTTTCTTTCATATCGTTTTAAATTTGGAATAAATCTTATTGTGAAGAATAAACAAGTATTCATTGTTTATAATTTTACAAACAAGCACCATTTTACTGACCTCTACTTTCTATTTGAGAGGAAGTGAAGACATTAGTTAATTGGTACGATGTTTCATACAAAGCGAATACGAGCCTCAAATTATGAAAACTTAGCAGTTGATTACTGGGCATTTATTACACTCAAAATTGAGAAATATCAAAAGTTATCAGTACCAGTCATATATAAGGGGGAAAAAATGCTGCTATGACTAAAAGTTAAAGTTCAGTATAAACAAAGGACAGATAGTCCAACAATATGCCCTACAATTTTCTATCTGTGAGCATGATAACACAGAATTCATCATACTAGTTCATTGTATATTGCTTATACTTTACCTGTAATATTGTCTTTGTATAGATGACATTTCTACTCTAAGAATCTGTTCTGTCTGAAAATACATTTGAATCGTACATTCATTCTTACATCCTATGAACACAATGAGCAAGAAAACATCAACAAACAGTCATGTCATTACAAACCTCATTTGAAAACTTTGACTTACTTTAGCAGGTAGAGATTTTTCTACATCCTTTTTGACTCGACGTAACAGGAAAGATTCCAGTTCTTTGTGCAGTCCCACAAACCCTGTCTTCTGAGCTGAGGAGTGTTTATCCTCGAAGTCGGACCACTTATAAAATCTTCATAAAATAAACATTCAAACTAACAATCGGCAGGTTTTATTGGATAATTGAATGATTTTCAAAACTTTTTAAATGACAATCACTAAAGATGAAGTTTTAAGCAGAGTTTGATTACAAATTTATCTATGGTATGAATACAAATCTGTTTTATTGTGCTAATCTATTCTGTAATTCAGTCTGTTAAATCTGTTTTATTGTGCTAATCTATTCCATAATTCAGTCTGTTAAATCTGTTTTATTGTGCTAATCTATTCCATAATTCAGTCTGTTAAATCTGTTTTATTGTGCTAATCTATTCCATAATTCAGTCTGTTAAATCTGTTTTATTGTGCTAATCTATTCCGTAATTCAGTCCGTTAAGTCTGTTTTATTGTGCTAATTATTGTGCTAATCTATTCCGTAATTTAGTCCGTTAAGTCTGTTTTATTGTGCTAATCTCTTCCGTAAATCAGTCCATTAAATCTGTTTTATTGTGCTAATCTCTTCCGTAAATCAGTCCATTAAATCTGTTTTATTGTGCTAATCTATTCCATAATTCAGTCTGTTAAATCAGTTTTATTGTGCTAATCTATTCCGTAATTCAGTCCGTTAAGTCTGTTTTATTGTGCTAATTATTGTGCTAATCTATTCCGTAATTTAGTCCGTTAAGTCTGTTTTATTGTGCTAATCTCTTCCGTAAATTAGTCCATTAAATCTGTTTCATTGTGCTAATCTATTCCGTAATTCAGTCCATTAAATCAATTTTATTGTGCTAATCTCTTCCGTAAATCAGTCCATTAAATCTGTTTTATTGTGCTAATCTATTCCATAATTCAGTCTGTTAAATCTGTTTTATTGTGCTAATCTATTCCGTAATTCAGTCCATTAAATCTGTTTTATTGTGCTAACCTATTCCGTAATTCAGTCCATTAAGACAATAATATCTCAGCCATTCATAATCAACATCTTCCTTATTGTAAGGAAAATTCTGATACACCAAATCTGCATCTACACTGTAACTCACAGCAATGCGACTGCTTACTACATGTACTGATCGTTAGTTTACTTTGCAGATTTTTAGTAAAACAAGTCAATGAAAGAGATACAGGAGTGTAACTCATTTTGGCGATTTCCTTTTTCTCACTCCCAAATTATCTTGTGTCAAAAAGATGAATATTTATCAACTTTGAAAAAATGATTGCATGATCATCAAAAGTTACATTAGGAGCCAACTTACATGTATATCGCAGAATAAATTTTGTCCAGGAAGTAATAATTCAAGGGATTTAACTTGAAGATTATAACTGTACTGTTATAAACTTCGAAATAAATGCATAAAATTGTGATTATTCACAGGAAAAGACCGGACTAATTTAAATTCTTTATATAAAAAAAAAATGAACAAAATGACCTTTATTGTCCCTTTAATTTAAATCTCCACTTCAAGTCAACTCTGATTTGTGCTCTTAAAAAAGGAAAACCATTTTATGAACTTCAGGACATTTTTATGAGAGACAAAGTGAAATAGCAATACTATAATATTATACCCAAATAAATCAAAATTAAGCATTTATTGGACTAGAATGGAATACTTCTCCAACAGATTTATATCAATTTTTTACTAAATTTTTCATCTACGGAACATATCTATAGCAGTCTTATCATGAAAAATGCATTTTTTAAACTAATGTACTAGACTGTCTTAAAAGACAGACAAAATGTCATACTTGTCTGGCATGATGAAATGAAGAAGAGCCCACAGTTCCTTGAGGGAGTTCTGCAGTGGAGTACCCGTAATCAGAAGTCTATGGTTGGAATTAAACTCAAAAAGAGTTTTGTAGAGAAGTGAATCATCATTCTTCAGACGATGGGCCTCGTCTACCATTAATACAGCCCAGTTAACACTGCCAAGGAAGGACTAAAAAAAAATTATTCATCTTTTATTGTCAATGGATACTTTTCTTCAATTCGCCCAACTCAATTTTAACATTCTACACAACAAATAATCTACAAATTTTCTAGAGTATGGCTGACAAATTTGACCTCAACAGTTGAGAGTGTAATCAGAAGATTTATCCCTTGAAGACATACCTTATCTTTAAGAAGAATTTCATATGTCGTAACCAGGACATTGAACTTTAACCTTTTGTTGCCACTGTGACACCATTCATGTTCTCTAATCTGCAAAGTAAGAAGAAATGCTGTACAATGGCATTTTGTATACATAGATTATACATCCCTATTATTGAAAAAAAAAATCAATCAATACTTGCCTTATTTCGACTAGAAATATCCCCTAAATATACTACAACGTTCATTTCAGGAGCCCACAGCTTAAATTCCCTCTGCCAAGCAGCTATTGTAGACAAAGGTACCACAAGTATATTAGGTCCATACACTTGGAATGTATTGTATAAAATTGATAAAAATCCAATTGTTTGAATAGTTTTTCCTAATCCCATTTCATCTGCTAAGATCACACTGTTTTCTCTGAAAGAGTGAATGATGATTAATGTCAATGATACACTTGGATGAGTTTTATAAACAAATCTGTCAAATATAACATTCTCATTACTTGCATGTTCATTGTACATGTATAATACACACTTACTTTGACCATGTATGCATAAGCCAATTCACACCATCTAACTGATAGTCCCTTAATACTAAACTATCTCCACCCAGAAATGAAGGCTGAATTTTCAGAGGAGTAAATTTTGGACGGTATCGAAGAGCCTGCAATATCCAAATATAAGCGTAAATGAAGCATGGTAAGATTTCATAATATAAAGAATACATGTAAATGACAAACCTAAATACATGTAAATTCAAAGCAGTTACCTTAACTAAAAAATTAATTTAATCAATTCTTGGCTAAAAATGAAGCTTTTCTTGGTAGTATATTTCTAAAACCTTATCTCAAAATGGGAATGATGATTACAGCTTCAGATTTCATCTGATTAATTGTAAAATCAAACACTGAATTTCGGTCCAACCTTGCAGTATTTAGCTGGAGTGGGCGTCTTTTGTGACTTGTGCCTCAGGTTGTACTCATCCACAAGGATCTGGAATTTCCGTGACACCAGTTCTCCCTCTTCCCATGTACACTCCGAGTACGGAAGACCTTGCCACTTACACAGGTAATCGGGATAACCATTGTTTTCATTCGCCATTTTCTGATTTGAGTGAGCTGAAAAATGAAAACACATCTTGCATAACACTGTAAAAACAGCCTGCAATTTTAAAATACTGCTATGATTCTAATAATGCCGGATTACCAATAACTCTCTCCACAAGCATATGTTGTTGATACAGTTCCTGAACCATTTCCTGCTGACATTCAAAGTAGTCAATATCCTCTGGGGTTGCTTGATCTTTCCTGTAACAACAATAAAAATATAACTTCAATGCTCAGAACAAGTACAACATATTTTAAAGTACAGAAAGGTCAAATTTAAAACCACCTGACTAGCACCTCGCCCAACACAATTTTCTTCAAGGACACCATATATTTTCTCATTACCCGTTTAAGTATCTACATAACTAATGATACAAATTTTGACGATTATAAAAGCCCACACTGTAAATGCCTACTGGACTACTTTAAGTCAGTTGTGCTGTCACACAGATCTTCTTACATAACTACTGTAGATGATTGTGATGTCACATATCACGAAATATTCAATTCGATACCTTACTCATTTATACATGTACACTACACATACCATTCATTGATTTCCTCTTGCTTCCTTACATAGTTGTCCAACTTCTTGAGTCCATGGACTTTTTGATCTCGGAGTGTTTTGTAGGACTCCCAGGTGTTGTGTATGTGAGCCCAGTTTTTCCATTTGATCAGGAACTGTTTCTCCGTGTCTTCTGTTGTTATGATGACACCATCATTCGGATCTCCACTGTCCTGTACATTGTATATGGTGGTTTTGCTTCCAGTGGCTAAAAGAGTCATCCCATTTTTAAATAATATAAAACATTCATTTTTACAAATTAGAGTTGCAGTAAAATTCCACATTTTTGTACATAAAATTTCCCTGGTTTCTCTGTACCTGAACTCCGCCCAATCCGATCATCCAGTACTTTCTCTATAATTTCCTTGTTGTCTTCCTCCACTTCTCCCTCTTGCTGTTCTAAAGCAACCTCAATCAGATCATCCGAATCTGTCTGGTCATCTGAGTCTTCCTTATAGCTACACAAAAATAATTATAATTCCAGAAATCATTTCAAAAAACAGAAAAATCAGAACATTTTTTTCTGCAAAATTTGGGCCTTCATTTTCTTAATGGGACCCAACTCAGAGTAAAACAAAATAAAACGTGTTTGTGAGTCAAATTAACGGGGAAAAAATGCAACATTTCCATGTTGTAATTAATTATCACTGCAAGAACAATACTACCTATTTTATGGGGTTGGTATCTGAAAATAAATCTCGGGGGAAATGTTGGGTCCCTTGAAAAAATTGAAAGCCAAGATTTTTGATTTTTTTTTTTACCTGACTTTGCTTTTACTTCCCTTCCTTCGTGTCGTGTAGTCACGCCTACAACAAAAATTCAAGTATTACAACTAAAATCAATATGCATTACTGATAAGACTTATTAAAAAATTATCCTGTTCCCCCTGAGATGTTGGCTACAATCACCTGACTTTTTTGGAGGAGTATCTGTATGAAATAGTGTCTTTGTCCTCGCTCTCAGACTCATCAGAATCACTGAGGTTGTTGGTGGTCATATGTCCTCGTTTGGGTGGCGCTGACCGTAAACTCCTCCTATTACCAGATCTGAAAAGATTCTCTACCTTACTCACTGTCCTTTAATTCAAAACTGCATTACAAGAAAAGCTACCACTTGATACAAATCTTGGGAAAATTCATTCTATATTAGGGCTGTTCCAGAAATGATCAAATGGGGGGGTCGTGCGGCAAATGATATTTTTTTGTGTGGGTGGTCGTATTTTTTCATATTTTAATTGGTTCGTGGTTGGACTGTTAAAAAAATATTTATTATGGGTAGTGGGTAGTTTCTATTGTTTTATTTTGTGCCACGTGGGTGTTGAGTTTTCAGAATATTTTTATTGTCGCTCTTGTTGTGTTGGTTACGTCAGAGGGAAAATTGAAAACGTGCTTTCGAAATGCTGCTTTCGAAATCGGAAATCGGAAGTAACATAGAACTATTCGAGTTGTCGCTCTTTGCAGCGCATAACTTTCCATTACGGCACTCTTCAAATTAGAGGCGCGTTTAGTAGGGTCCCTTTGGACGTGATGGCGGCGAACTCTGTTCTGTAGATTATTAGTTTACAGTGCATCGATTTTGGGAATATTTTGAAACCAATAGGTATTCCGTTTTCTAATAAAAATAGGCAAACCTTAGTTGATTTATACGAGGGTACCGATGCGTTATATTTATCAGTCGGTGTGATGGTGATATAGAGGCCTCCGGGCGCGGGCTCCATTAGAAGACGAACGATTCGTGGAAAAACATATCCATACCCATTTCATGATAATAGCATCGTTTGGACTCCCAATCTTTCCAACATTCCCGCCATAGATGCCTTTGATTGTTGATGTGACATCGTTTCTTCAGAACTACTGTGATGCAATGTCGCACAGGCATTACCGCGTCATTGACTAGAATGTTTGTCCCGAAAACCTCGCGAGATTTGTACCGTTTTCATTTTTAAAAATATTTTTGTGGTGGGTCTGGTTAGTTTTTTTTTTTATTAGATGGGTCATTGTAAAATGAGTTTATTAATTTGATGGGTCATGGGGTAATTTTTTATGTTTTTCTATGGGTGCTTGGTATATACAAAAGGTGCCTCCCGACCCCCGACCCCCCCCCCCCCCCCCATGTATTTATTTCTGGAATAGCCCTTAGTCAATATAAGAATGCTTCATTATCATTTCCATTAATTCTTGTATTAGTGAGCGAAATTTGGCTTTAATTGAGGAGCGTTTTTAAAAGACTTGGATCAAACTTCATGCAATTTCCTATTCATCTTTTTCTTTGACGGCAGATAAATTTACATCAGAAATTGAATGTAGGATTTTCTAATGACAGAAAAAAAGACTTGATGAAAATGCTAAAGTTACACACTTAACCAACTGAATATCACCAGAGACCATTCTGATTGATCAGGAAATATTTACTCAGGATATGGGGATTAAATTTATCAAATGCATACATGGATAACTACCTTTCCCATAAACAAAGGATTACGGATTAATTTATGATCCTTTTTTTTTATACACATACTTATGATTTTACTATGTCACGAGATCAACTGAAATTCACCCAAGTAAAAATTTCTATGAATAGGTAATAGTTACACAGACAGATAGGTAGAAAATTGAACTACACTGTAATAGACTAAGTCAACAAACCCTGTTGAATTTGTGGATACAGGGCTAATAACATGAATAATGGAAAATTTCAAGCATTAGTCTTCACACTGCAAGCAGTCAAAGAAGTTTAAAAAGAAATATAAGCACAGCACAACAATGCATTCAAACAAACTCAAAAATTCATGTACAAAATAAAATGAAATAAAACCTGGTTTCTTTGTACTTACACTCATTGAAACACCGATAAATTTCAATTTTGGTTGCACATGTATTTGGTCAATTTTTTCTCTATTATTTATTTTTTTCTTCCAGTTTTTTTAAACACGATGCAAAAAGTATAGCAGTGCAGAGAGGATTGATTTAGAATGTTAACACCAAGGTTTCTGTCTTTTTTAACAGCAAGTTTTCAAATTAACACTATGCATGTTATTTCTGGCCTTGCCAGACAGTCATATGACTTTCTGAATCATGTGACTGGTCATGGGGTACCTGGACAAGGCCTTTGTAGAAGGTTTGTAATCATCACTCTCATCACTGCCACTATCAGAATCGTTCCAATCGTCTGAACTGAAAAAGTGTACACAGAGACTAGTAAGTGAAAGTTATAGGACACAACGATCAGTAAAGCATGGATAATCCAACACCCAAAACACATCACTGACATCTGGCAACTTAGTGATATTTGATACCATCAATTCAGACTTGAAAAATGGATCAAACTTTATCAACCGTATCATTTTTATTAATTTTTTTGGGATGAAATCTGTTTCAAGGTTGAGTCAAAGTTACTCATCACATTTTGAAAGCCCAAAGAAATCTTTATAGTACCACAAATTGGATGCAGTTCCACCCAAAAAAAAGAGAGAAAGGGACCACACAGCTCACCGATTCATTATTAGAATCTAATGCAGTTGTTATCTAACATTCCTACTCCACCAGCAACATATGCTAACAATTATTCAAATAATAACTTTTAAATATTTACATTTTCAATGCTTTTGCCTTTGATATCTGTACAAATTGTAATGATAGTCATTTCCTCGTGAATGTATTGCAGTTGTAAACAATGTGCTTATGAATACAGAACTACTTAATAACAAGATATTGAGCGGACAACATGTGGTCTACCGACCGACTGACATACCGGTGCAAAGCAATATGCCCGTCTTCTTTGAAGAGGGGCATTAATAAAGAACTTCTATTCTAACAGCACAGCAGGGGATTCCAAAAGAAATGAAGTGTGTTAGCAACAATCAAAATTATTTCTTAAAAATCCTTTACAAAAATGAAATGCTTATAGTGAAATTTCAATTTTATATCTATCAAGTCACTGCTGACAAATTTGAACAGAAAAAGTTACACATTCATTGTAATAAAGATATGAATAAAAAATTAACATGCACATTTAGTCATGCTTGTACATCTATACAAGATAACAACATAGTCTTTTCAATGTTCTTATAACTCTACATAAAACAATAAATAATTTCTATATATAAAAACATATAGATGTATCAATATATAAGTCAACATACTCACCCCTTTCTTCTTCCTCTTTTCTTAGATTTGTCATCATCATCACTTTCGCCCTGGAGTTGAGAATATTTTAGTTTTAAAAATCATTTATTACAAGGATATCAACTACATGTATGAGGCAAGTGCTGTATTTCAAAGATAAGCAATAAAGAACTCTTCATAGTATGACAAGCAGAGCTCCGTCTCTTACACTTACCATAGCATTGTATCTAACAGGCTCTTTTTTGGCTCTTCCTGACCTTCTAAGACCCAAGAGGTCAGGGTCATCTGACATTTCACGCAAGATCTACCAAAATGGAAAAAACATTGAACGAAATCAAAAACAATCTTCAATTATGATCATGCAGGTTACATGTTCAAAGATATCTTTTGAAAAAATATATACAGTATAATCTGTCTAAACCGGCTATGTCTGGTTCCAAAGAAATTGGCCGGTTTACACAGAGTCCGGAGTGCAAAATGTTGACAAGAATGAGAGTTGCTTCCCTTGTATTCACTGTCTATGCATACATGTGTAATGATTGCTAACGTTTTAATATTATCAAAATGTAAAAATATAAATGTCAGTGTTTTATTGTCGTGTTCTTTTGAAAAAGTTTCAATTTTTATTAAACAGTTTAAAATCTGGGAATTATTCGCGCACTTTTCTGTTGGTAAACTGTCGATTTCGTCTACATCATCAAGTGCTACATTATATACGTTTTCGTCAAGTTTGTGTTGTGTTCGTCTAAAATTTGTCTTTCCCAGCTTTCAGCGTAAATGTATCGCTTTCAACGGCGAGTTGTGCTAACTAACTGCATATCATCACTGTCTGACTCGCCGGAGAGCTCCGAGATGTCCACAAGGGGAAACCCTGCTTTTGGAAAACATAACTGGATTGTTGACGATTTTGTTTCATTCCAAGAATGTATCGAATTCATCGATTAATTGAACTTTGCCTTTTAATGTCAGTTCTCGTCTCTGTCGTTAGGGGGAAGGGCGCCATTACCTTGTGCGTAGTGCTGTCATAATTGAAAAGTGCATCCCCCCAATAATCAGGTTTTACTTTAACTCTTTGCCGATCACGCCGCCTATGACGTAACAGTAGCATTTGCTTTCGCCGCTGAATGATGACGTTATCCTTTTCCCCACAGCGCTTTGGAGTTGATTTGTGAAAATTCGGATTTTTTAACACATTTCTTCATAGCGTTTTCCATTATTATATATTCTGTTAGTTTATCGCGGATAGTTCTGATAAAAGCTGATACTTTAAGACTGTCAAATCGGGAGTGAAAGCAAGTGAAAAATTACGATAATTATCGGATAAAATATATTCTTTTGAAAAGATATATTATCCAAAATTCGCTTTTTTTCTTATTATTTTTATTTTATTAATTCTTGAACATGTATGTTTGTTTAACAAAGATATACCATGAATGAATACTTGCTTATCTACTAGTATTTTTTAAAATCATATCAATATATCTACATTTCCAATGGGTTTTTTCCCTTCGATATGTTCTGTATATTATTTGATTTCAAAGAAAAAACGTAATAAATTCAGTTTAAGACAAGGTTTAACATATTCATTTATACTGACGACTGATTCAAAGTTTACTTAATAAAAAATGAACGAATATACTACATCATGTTTTGTAAATAAGAATTCTCCTTTAGAGTTGAAAAATTCTCTTCAATGTTCAAAACAAGATGTGAAAAAAAAAGCAAAGCACTGTTGTACATTACGCAGTCCGCATCCATATGCAGCGCCCTACGTTTTTTGGGGGAGGGGTGTGCTTTAGAACAGAAATTACAAAAATGCACTATAGACACCTTTCAATTGTTTTGGCGCTGTCCTGCATGTTCCGATAAGGAGCTGTGTCAGTGCAAGGCCTAAGTGTCATGCTGTCTAAATACCTCCTCTTCAGGCACGTAGCATCGTCTTTTCAACAACATAAAAATGGAGGGGGGGGGGACGAAGATGTCTTGTCTAAAATCATTGGCAAGGAAATAAAAATAGGGGAGGTTGTCCAAACTTCAAGTCCAAATTCGTGGAAAAGGGGAGGAGTGTTCATCAACTAAAACTGCCTCAATCTCCACCCGACTGCGATTAATTAGATAGTGTGTGTATGTCAAACATGTTAATGTCTCGAAAAAATGATTGGTCTGAACAGAAATAAGAACATATCGTAACTTATCACAGCATTTGTAATTCTATGAAGATGAATTTAAAACTACACTTATTTTCCTTCTATTCTAGAAATTGGATGAAACGGTCCATGTCAAACAGTCATAATGTGATAAAAGAAAATCTAAAATTTCTGGTCTAATGATTATTTGATAAATACTTACATGTGCACATTGTTCTTAACAACTGATCCAGTGAAACACTGAATATTATAAGCAAGAATATTGTCTCTCTACATTTAACATACGTATCAGCTAGCTAGTGTACCCACTCTTAGAATAGGTTAAAAGTAATGATTACATAAATCTAAACTAAAACCCAGTCTTTAGATATTTGACTCTCGTGTTTATTTTGACACCATTCATTTCGCAAATCATTTTATGTGCTGAAAAATGCGCATTTTACTGGTAATTGTATCTTAATTAAATGGTAGAATATTTACATATATATATTTGCCTTGTTACAGTGTATCTATGTATGATTGCGCAATATTTTCCGTCTACAAGTGCGCTTGAGTCTTGATAATTATATCATCCCGCGGTTCGCTCGTAAAAGCGGGAAAATGATGTATTCACGTTATAGTAGCGTGTTTTGATATAGTTGTCTTGGTCCATTATAATATTGACCAATAGGGGGTAGTATACTGTCACGGGGATTAAGCGGGTTTTGTTAGGTTGGTCACTTTCTAGCCGGCGTTCATGCAGATAGGACAACTTTTGCTATTTTTAGTTTTTATCTAGCATTTTATATATTTGTAAAGTGTGAGGTCCGTCACGCTCTCCCTGCATCATGGAGCAATGACATCGGATACAGGCTTCCTAAAAAATTTCACGATTATTATCGTTTTATTTCTAGGTTTTTCCTGGCCGATTCTGGTGTTTACAAAGGACCGCACTTATTAAATGCAATTGTACTAGTATGTTTATAGGAACGGTATTGTGTATTTTCACTCACATGTGCACGTCTTCCAGCGTACACGGCTGGCTGTATGCTATGTACTTAGGTGTTGAGTTATGTTAAACAATGTTAAATACATGTAGGTAGTAAAGTTAATACTTACACGAGCGTTATTAACAATCGATACACTACATGTGGCCAAATTGGCAAATACATTTTATTGGGATTAAAATTGATGGGCTGGTGTCTTTTCCTTAAAAATATATTTCTTTTTTATTGAATCTTCAACTTTTTAAAAATAAAATAAAATAATAAATGCATAGATCTTAACAAAAACTCGACCAGTCTTCAATAAAATTTAATAAATTAATGAAATTATAATTAAATCCAAGCCTTCGTTTGAATCTCGTGTGTGTGTGTGTTGTTATATATATATATATATATATATATATATGTTTTGTAACCCGTGTGGTTTTATGGTTACGTAATACTTCCTGTCTTTACGCGTGTTCAATCGGAGTTTTGAAATGCACGGGTTTTACGAGGAATTGTCAGTTCGAAGCGGCATGGCTTATCTGCAAATTCTACCTGAAACTTGGCCAAATTGAAGGCGCACCCCCCCCCCCCCACCCTCTTATATTAAAAATTGTTACTTATTCTGTGATTCATCTTTCATTTATTGCAAAGTAAAAACTTTTAGAAATGAAATAAAAATTGCAAAGATCCAAGCCTACGATAAATCAATGAATTCACTTGCGAAAAATAATGATAAACAAAAAGAAAGATTTTGGGGCGAGATCAAAAGTTCAACGTCTGACAAAAAACTAAATTCACATAGTTTTTACCAAGACCCCCCCCCCCCCCCCCAAAACTAAATATGACGACTGTTGAAACTAATCGATTAACAGGTAATGACCAACGAGTATACCTTTTCCACTGTTTATTCACAAAAGAAAGTGTACATTTAAACTATTTTAAAATGTTAATTAAAATGTAATATTATCATGTGGTTTTTAAGTCACTAGTTTTTTTTGTTTGTTTTTGTTTGGTTTTTTTTTTTCTCTTTCCACTAATATCTAATCGATGTCGGATGACAGAAACTTGCGGAAGTTTTCACCCCCCCCCCCTCCCCCTCACTATTTGAATTTAGATTTTTATCCGACACCGATCTTTAAATCTCGCCCCTTACATATATACTTCATTTTGCCAATCATTTCATTTAAAATCTAGTAAAATGTTAAGATTTCCTGTCCATTACTGACTTGATTTGTTTCGGTAATTTCTTTTATGTAGTATGATTTTTTTTAAGGTTGCGTAATCTGTGTGTTCGAGTTTTGAAAGGCACGGGTTTGACTAGGGTCTCTTTATCAACACTACAAATGACCAAATTGAAAATGTACACACATTTCCTCTCTCATTTAAAATAAGAATGTTGTTGCGTTAACCTCGCAGGAGAATACATATACATATATGTCTTTTAGAAAATATTTCCCCCCATTTTTTATATTTTGTTTGATATACATAACTTATGCATACCACGAAATCGATGATGTAATTTGTGATGGGTTTTTACCCCCCCTCCTCTTTCTGATGCTTCTTTAAAATAAAATAACCATCTTCCTGATGATCAGAAATATTCATAAACCTATAGATATATAATAAATTGAAATAATCAAATAAAATAATAAAACCAAACATGAATAATTCTTCTGCAATACCGCGTTAGATTTTTCCCGTTATGTAGTAAACAATTTGGAGCTGCGTTGCAGTAGTGTATCCCCTAATCTATCTCTTTACTACTGTTGGAACTATCAAATAAATCTGGTAAATCGCTCATTTTATCATTATTTTGTCTTACAACCCAAGATATTAAAAAAAAAACAAACACCACTTTTTGCTGTATCAACGATAAAACGCAGTCAAAACAAATGCGCATTGAAAGTGCGTTAAAGTGCGTGATTGTGGGGCAAAGGTATATGCGTTAAAGTGCGTGATTGTGGGGCAAAGGTATATGCGTTAAAGTGCGTGATTGTGGGGAAGGGGGTTAAACTGATTACGACTCATCGCCGGTTGTACTCTTTTACTTACCTGAGGCTCCCCTTAAAACACTCTTTTTGTATACCGCATGTGATCAGCCGAATACCGACAGGATGGTCATCATGGGGTGGCTGGTTTAAATACGATAATTAGAGCTAATTACGAGGAGTTGGGACCTCGTGTAAACCGAATACAATTAACTGTAACAATTAGGGTGGTGCATCATCGAGGGGCCGGTTTACACAGGATAATTAAAGTTAATAGATAGCAGTGGGGACTGTGTAAGCCGGCCGATATACAGAATACGCAGTGTCCGGAGTACAGGGAATTATTAATAAAGGATTTGTTAAAGAAATGTTAGGGACTATATTTTGTGGCCAGAATTGACAGAGCGTCGGAGTACTCAGAGGCCGGTTTGGACAAATTATACTGTAATTAAAAAATACATGTAAACTCAGAAACTGAGAAGGCACCTGTTTGATTTCATTGATGCTGGACCTGCGTGGTCGTCCTCGTTTGGTGGACTGAGTAGTACTCTGTGTGTCTTGCGAGTCGGTATCATCTAATACTGATTCTGTCTTGCGTTGTTCCTTGTTATCAGACTTGGAATCATCAGAGTCTAACGAAGAGCTGTCTGTGTCTGACCCTGACCTTGAACCGGACTCGGAGTCACTGTCATCAGAGCTTGAACCACTACTAAAATGTATCAAATTTCATAAGTTAACCAATTTGACTTCAGATAGATTGTTTTAACAAATTATTATGATGTACAAAATCTATGCCATTTATGTGCCTGTGCTGTCATAGAGTACCCACCTCGAGTTCCCTGAGTCTGAGCCTGATCCACTTGCATTGTTGTCAGCTTCCTTTTTAATAGATTCTTTTTTGTCTTTCTGAGAGGAAACTGATTTGGGACTCTTGTCATTACTTAATGGACCAAATAATGGACTGTCAAAGTCTGCAGGATCTTCAATAGAAGTCTAGAAAATAAAATAAACAACATCAATTTCAAGAGCAATTTAACTATGCACACATAACTAAATCTATACATACATATCAATACTGCAAGCATGCATTTCTAAATAACCAGGTTTAAATGATAGTACAATATAAAACAAATTAATATATGTTAAAAGTCTATGATATTCATCTGTAGTATATAATTAATAAGTATTTCCCTTTGTCCTAAAATTGGACCATCTTCAGAATTTTGTGAATAACTTTCTAGATTGAAAAATGAGACAAATTTCATTGCAGTTCTTAGTTTCTATGAATTCCAACATTGCTGTAAACACCATGTTTGATCCATCTAACCACAAGTAACTGAGAGATTGCTATGCCTGTTTGTCTATCGCAATATATTCAATATATATGTGAACTCCTTAAAGATATTTTAAAAGTTTGTTTTAAAACAACATGTGATCTGCTGTACAGTGGTTGCAATTTAGAATTTTACATAGGTTACTCCCTGTGGGGTATTACCAAAAGGAATAGGTATCAAATCCAGACTGTTTTAGTTTTTGTAAGGAGAATATGGAAATAATTGTGCATATTATTACTTTTTGTGAAAAAAACCCTCAACCATTGTGGAGCGAGTTGAGCCTTCACATTTACAGAAAGACAAATGTAAGAGTTGGTTTCAATGTGTCAAACATAATTTTTGGTGAAATTCCTTCCTTTATGCTTTCATAACAAAGTATTTAATTGTATTAATCTCTATGCCAAATTTTTTATTATTATTTGTTTTAAGGATTTTTTTTTAAAAATTGGGTTGGGGGGGGGGGGTGTTGAAATAAAAATAAAAGTTATGTGTGTATGTATGACCATGGCACTACTAAGCCTTCAAACTTCATATCACAAATTATGGATTCAGTATTTAAGAAAATATCTAATTCAGTAATAACAAGGATTTAAACGTTGAAAATGTTCAGATTTTCAAACAAGGAGGAAAAAGTCAATCCAAACTACCTTCTGCTTTCATTATTTGGTTCAAAAGATGTGGTCAATAAAATCAATCCAAATTTCTGAAAATGGGCCCTCTTCAAAAATGTAAAATTTAACAATCAAAATAAATTATACAAAGTGAAAAATCACTGGTAGGAGCTTTGCTGTGGTTCAGAATTGTATAAGTATAAGTTAGAGTATATTAAGTGAAATCTTAATGGATAAGAAGGGGCGGAGCGAACGTTAGTGAGCGAGCCCCTTCTTATCCAATAAGATTTCACTTAATATACTCTAACTGGCTTAGAATGTAACCTAGTTTTTCATTGGCTGGGAACATTTACAATGTCATAAAATTTATTTTCAAATAGCCAATCACAGTCAGTCACGTGATATCTCTCTGTTGGGAATTCTTAATGAATAAGTGAGCCACTTAATGAACAACTTCTTGAAATCTGATTGGTCGACAAACTAGGTTATATTCTAATGGTTGTTTCAATAAAGACCTCTCTTGTGGATAGTATTCATGTATGATGGCCACATTCCATGAGGAATTAAGTAAAGTTTATCACATTTATCAATTAATACATCTTCAATAAACTAACATTTCTTAATACATGTAATATTCATAAACAAAAAAAGAAAGTGATGTAATTTCAATTAAAAATAGCACAACCTTTCCAAATTGCTTTGCAGGATATTTCAATAGCATCATTCTCAAAACAATTTCAAGTCTCATCTGAATAGCATACCATAAAAACATAAAGATGACATTTTCACTAGAAGAAAAAAAAAAAAAAAAAAAAAAACCGGGGAAAAATACAAACAAACAACCCAACACCAAAACCACAAAAACACCCCTCACCCAAAAAAACCAAGCTCTCCAAAAGTAAACACAAATATACATGTATATTCATGAAATATTTTTCATAAATAAAATCTTCTTTGTACATTTTTAAAAAATTTTGGTTTTGTTTAGCTAAGAAAATGTTCTATAATCGTAATGTAACAGAGGTTGTAGTAATTGAAAACCACATCATCATCACACACAGATATGTAAAATTATAAAATAAACCAATCATTTTTTTTTTTTCAAATTAAGTATCATTCTAAAATTATAAAACTAGATAAAAGATCTATGATATGCCTTACAGAATCATGAAATAAATAAAATATGAGAATATTCCTATTCCTCTTATTTCATTTATGTATGCTTTATATTTGATGAGGGTGCATGGAATCAAACCAATTTCCTGAAAATGGGCCCTCCTCAAAAATTATAATTTTTAACCATAAACAGAAGCATATACAGTGAAAAACCACTGGCAGAAACTTTATTGTGGTTCACAATTGTATAATGGTTAATAATACTTAAATCTTTTCTGCGGACACTGTATTTATGTATGGAGGCAAAAATCCATGATGAACCAAGTTACAGAGAACACCTTTTTGAATAAATAAAAATGCAAGTTGGAACAAATTGCAATAATAATCACTCACAAAATAAGGATTCACTCAAATTGCTACTTAAAATGATACATATACTTATTCACATCAATATACAAGACACCACTCACTTCCCAGTAACACTGTCTCAATCAAGTCACATTTGGAACACAAGTTTTACCTCAAAACCATTTTAAACATGCATAAATTTCACAGAATGCAATCAAATGTAATAAAAGGAACAAACAACTCACAAAATACCTATAAATTATCTACCAATGCTACCCACATTTAAACACGAAGACCAATGTCACAATTCAAAACACCCATGTCAGCCATTTTGTTTGTCAAAATAGAGCATCCATTTTGTTTTTCTGCAGTTACCTCCTCTTGACCAAAATCAATTTAAATACTTTAATTTTTAGAATGTCCCATCAACATAATCAACACCATCCAACAAATAAACTTCATGATGTAACATAGTACATGATCACTGAACTACAATATCTTGTCATATTTTTATTTTAGAAAAAAATATGTAAATGGACAGTTTCAACAAGGGCTATTTCTTGTGCAGGTTATTCAATTGTGATGGAAGGAGGCATATATCTAATCAAAATTTGAGTATATGCAAGGTAAGTTGACTTTTATTAAAAAAAAGAAGAAGAAAAGCTTAACCAAAATATACTACGAGAATTCTCTAACTTAACTTCCTAGCAACAGAAATTGGTCAAATTAAAGGAAGATTTGAATCCTTATAACATTCATTCACACCTGAAATATACATGTATGTGTATATGTGCACGTTTCATGTCATTTACACATTTTGAAACAGAAATGATAATTACAACTGAACTTCATTGAAACTAATATTGTGTAACTGAGTAAAGAAAACAATCAAGAAAATAATTATATATGATTGATTAATTTAGTAACCAACTTCATTTTATTTACTTGCTTTCTACTCTCATGTGTAACAACGTATCTTAATGTGACTCATCCAATATTTTTCATACATAAGAATTTTTACCATATTCAGACAGTTTCTTCTCACAAAAAGTCTCAAAATGGTGTCAAAATTGCCCAGAGATTAAATGATAAAACTTGGTTTCGACTTTAAGTTGTATAATAAATTCAAAATAGTAGCAAAACAAAGCTAATATGTTACAAAAACCTAATTCATATAAGGCTTTTTTTTTATTGAGTTGGTTTACGGATCCGCCACACTGATTTTTTGATGTTGGAAAAAAAATAAAATGGTTTTTCACTCCTTTTTATATTTCCAACGCTGTAATTTTTCCTTTTCACAAAAAAAAAAGAAAGAAAGAAAAGAAAATAGATTCCGCTGAACTGGATATTTGGACAGACGCATCCGTCAAAATCTCGGGACAGTCCATAATATTCAGAGTCATATGTGGAATATCAGTCAACTTCAGCCGGTGCTAACAATTATTCTGCACCTTAGTAATAATGCTTTTTGCTTCCAATAAGTTATCTGTTTATGAAACTAACTTCTAATTAGCATTAGTTATGCATTGCATACCATTTAGATATGTAAATCCCAGAATAAAAACAAACACTTGTTTTCAGATGGCATCCTCGACGTACGTTAGGTTACACTAATCGCTTAAAGAAGTATAACCCTACCTGACCTTACCATGCATACATTTTGCCGAGGATACACTTTTAACTTCTTACTAATGAATTTCAAAGAAATATTCTTCATAATTAATATGTGTAATTCTTCATATATTGAAGGAGGTTGAAAACATATTTAACATTATTGAATTCATTCATTGTATAAAATTTGTTGACTACCAACAATAAATTGATCTGACCTATATAAAATTCAGAATTTTTTAATAAATGTTTATAGGGTTCATGAATTTTATTTATAACTTTACTTGACTTCATAAATATGACTTTAAAACTTAAAAGTAAATTTTTAGACAAAATATATGCTTGGTAAGGTCAGTCAGGATTTTAGTACTTCAGGTGATTAGTGCGTCCCTATATATACGTCATGGATGCCATCTTTTGAATGGAAAAATGATGTGGTTCTTTTATTTTGGGATTTACATAAATAAACGGTAAACAATGGACAAAAGTTAATTTAATAAACAAATAACATTTTTGAAGGAAACAGCATTGTTGCCAAGGTGCACAATAGTCACTATATACCACCGTCTTAAGTTGACAGTGAAGAGAATATTAAAGTTGATAATAAAACATTGACCTCAAATCAAGTTCATTTTTATTACATAACATTTTGTCATTTGAACTTTTTTTTTTTTACCTCCTCCGAACGGATTTGAAAATTTTGAAATCCGTAAACCAATTAAAAAAAAAAAAGGGCTTAAATATATGTGTAATTTTTCAAACATCAAAGAAATGGACATTGAAAAATTCCCAATATCCGAAAATGTTGATGATTCCCCAAATCAAAAGGACATGAAGTTTTGAAATTTGTGTGGAAAAAAAACCCTGCACACTTAAAATGACTCCTATATTTTGCATATATATTGTTAGATACAAAAATTATATACTTTCATCTTCACAATTACTAAATTGGTACCAGTAAAGTGTTAAAATACTAAACTTGATCTCCTAATCTGTCGTGGCCATCAAATACATTTATGTTATGAATATTTTACAAATGTAAAGTTTTGATGGTGAATATGCATGGATTTTATTATACATTAAAATTTCTTTGAAGATAAAATGGCAATTGAATTTACGTGTAAAATGAAGTTGTGTATATCTACAATGATCTACGTGATAACCAGGTATTACACATTCTATAAATTTATGCAAGACTTTTAAGAATGATTTAGAAAAATATGATAAAAAAATGTTTGGATTATCCTCAGAAAATTGTCAGACACTAAAGTTAAAAATGCAAATGCATAGATTTCTAAACAGTACTTAATCTCTCATATTTTACTTCCCTCAAGAATAGAAGTTAACCTTAAAACTTACCCTAAAGTGCAATTGACAATCTGCACTACCATAATTACATACATTGTATCTGGTACGCAATGTTATTAGGTTAAGGATACTTTGATAGAGATACTTCCAGAATTCAAACCTTGGTACAAGAAAATTCTGGCAAAATGAATGATTTTATGATATAAAATTAAGTATAAAAGCATTCAATTGAAATATATATATAGATATTTGTATACTTTATATACATGATTGTATTATAGTCTGTATAAAGAGCATTTGTCGATGGAAAAAGAAATAACCTCACATCTGAATAAGAAACTAACCTTAACATTCTACTTTCGATTGTGATGTAAGTTGATAAAACATATCTTAAATCAAATGCTGTTTTCATCATGCAATCAAATAATTAATTTAAAATGTATTTTTTCATTTCACTTTGTTCATTATTGTAAAAAAATAATAATTCATTTTCTAATTTCAAATTCCTAATTTTCATTTCCATATGCTGTTTGTTGAGATTCATTTGCTCATCACATGTCACATAGGATAGTGCATGTATCATAATTCTTGGTCTAACTTTACATTAATAACCTCACATGCATCGTACACTATAAAGAAAACTTACATTGTACTGCATGTAGTCTAATAAAAATTCAAGACGTTCAACATCCATAATTCAATTATGCAAATTATTGAGCAAAGAAAATATCTGAAAAACCTATTTCAAGAATTACTAAACATTCAATATTCTAATCCTTTTCACAACTTTATTCCTAACATGTTCACTAAATATATGACAAATCAATCTCTGCAGGTATGTTCCAAAAATACATGTTTTTCTTATCAATTATGTGAAAGGTTCAGAATATTTCTTGCTTAAGAAAATGCAAGTATGTATTATTTCACATTTAGAATTAAGTCTTCCCACCTCCATGTTCGCATAGTGGTTGCAACTAAATCAACAATTAAAAGCACTATATTGTGATAATGAAATAAAAAGGCATGGTTTAAGTAACTCCAAGAAACCATATATATTTTATTTTCATTTAAATTATTACAAATTACCTAATAATTCTACTGATAAGAAATGGGTATCACCAAATATAGAATAATTTTTTTTTAGTAATGCATGTACACTCCTTTTAAAGTTGAAAAAAAAGAAAGAAGAAAACACTCAAAATCCACCATATTTCCCTTATTCTATTCTATTGAAAGGGGGGGGGGGGTACTTAAATCAAACCTATTTCCTGAAAATGGGCCCTCTTTATAAATCAAAAATTCTACAATCAAACAGAAGCATATTGAATACAAAATCACTGGTACAAAATTTATTGTGGTTCAGAATTGTATAATAGTATTTTATATAACTTGAATCTCCTTGCGGACAGTGTGTATAGTCCACATTCTGAAATCAAGTTGTAGAAAACACTTTTTTCTTAAATCAGTTATATTCAAAAGGGCATAAAACATTTTTTTTAAAATAATAATGATCATCATGAATAAGGAACCAGACAAATTCATTGTTAACAAATATGACAAACATAATTTTGTTAATATGCAGGTCAACCCCCACATCCCAAATGATATAGTCTCAACAATGACATTCTAAAGAAAAGTTTTATGTCAAAAGCATAAAAATTGTGTATGAATTTCACAAACATATAATTAAATGCTGCAAAAACAACAAATAAATTGCCAACTATTTATAAAATATCTGCTATGGCCACTCGTATTTCAATCAAAAGTTAATGTTACACTTCAAATCTCTATGTCGGCCATTTTGTTTGAAGCATCCATTTTGTGCATTGGTAGTTACCTCTCTTGATTAAAATAAATACTCACAATTCACTGAAGGTGGTATTGCTTTAAATCATCAACATTTTAAAGACTGTCCCACAAATTCAATCCAACAAATAACATTAACTCTCAACAACTTCATTTTGTATGCTCTCCAAACAGCAATAGCTACAAATGCAGACATTTCAGAACAGCTAAAATTTTACAGATTATTAATGTATGTAAAAATGAAAATGAAATAAAAGACTGAATCAACAATTAGGTACATTATTCTATGTCTAGATGCACCAGACTTTTTCCAAATAACAGCACTAGGTTTTGAATATTCTCTAACTACATTATGTAATAGAATGGTGTGAAATAAAAAAAAAAATATATATTAAAAGAATAAAAATTATGTATAGCATAATTGTGGAGGAAATAGAATTTTGAAAAAAAAAACATACCATACATGACTTACAGAGATTTAAGTATATGTGTAAGTACACATCTGGTGCTATTGGAGACAAAAATCATGGCAATATTTAGAGAAATCCAAGACCACCGAGTCTTTAAAGTACCTAATATTAAAAAGAATAATGTGCATCATTTAAATGATTTAAAATATCAAAATAGTAACATAACTGGATGGAAACAATGTCTAATTGAGATTTATTCCAGTGAACCTTTTCCTTTGTGATAATCTACCTATGGAAATCTACATAAAGACAATCATTACCATGATATCCATTATCTTTTGATTCTTAAACCATTCTTCTTGACCATCTATGTGTCCCACTGACTTACAAAAATGCTTTAACGAAGCCTAGTAAAAAGCAATAATTCAGAGCAAGTCATATCTAATAGATTTTGATTCGATCATCACACACATCCCAAAATGTAATTTCTGTATCTCAATTGATATTTCAATATTTTATACAGAAAAGAAAAATCATTACATAATATGAAATGCAATTAAATTACCATTATGATTCAAATTCAATGAACATTAAGTAAATCTGTTTTACACTATAATCTTTGGAGCTTTAGATATGCAATGTCTAAGAAGTTCAACATATCTCAAGAAGTAAGAATAAAAAATGAAATCAATGTATGCCTTTAGATAAGTAAATTCTGTGATCTACTTGGTAATACATATAAATACTAATGAGAAGCCCTATTTACAAACATGCTCTCATTCCTTAGATCGCCTCAATTTATCTGGAATTATCAAGAAAAATATATTTCAACCTCCACAATATATACTACTTATATATTAAAACGACTGAATGAAAAAAACAAAACAAAAAAAAACCCATATCAAGTCCTATCAAAACTATATAAATCTAAACAAAATTTAATGGAAGATATTAATACATGACGCACATCCTTGTTTCACCTCCAGTCATAGGGCTGAAACAATTAATCGCGGTTCACTCGAACCGCGATTCACAACATTCGGTTCAATTTTAGGTTCAACATCTTCAAAGTTCGATTCGGTTAATGTTTACATTTTTTCTGGAAATAAAGAATTCAACACGGATTTGGTTTTTTACCTTACAATTTATTACAACAAAAATGGCGGACACTAACTCGGGAATCGTGATTAAAAACCCTCCGGCAATCTAAGGTCCCCTGTATGGAAGCATTTTGGTTTTAAAGAGAACGGAACTGTGGCAGTATGTAGATAGAATTTGTTTCACTGAAATAAATTACCAATGATCTTGGATATTTTATAGCATGTGATATAATAAAGACCATATTCCGTTGTTGAAAACAATGATTTTCAGGGGGAAAATGAAATAAAAACGTGAAAGTTGTGTATTTTTTTTAATTGTTTATTAGAGTGTTTGACAACTATTGAATTGAATCGAAAATAATCGAATTGTGGCCTAAGAATCGAAAATTGAACCGAACCGGGAGGTACCTGAATCATTTCAGCCCTATCCAGTCAACTTAAGATTCTAGGTTAATTCTGTACAGAAAGGGCCATTCTGAATGTGACTTTTAAGGGTTTTCAAAATACATTTTGTCTAACATTTACCTCCCTTATTTGAATTGAAGCACGGCTTTTGAAGGGTGGAAATCAAAAGAAACTGATAATTTTGTTGGCAACATACTCCCTTTTGTTAAAAAACATTTGTTTACTATCATTAAAGATTTACTAAACATATATTTTTGAAGCTTTTGAGAATATGAACAATGACATTACATGGGGGAAAAAAACCCAAACAATTAAAAACACCTTAAAATCCATTTAAATTATTAGCATCATTTTCCCCCCAATAAGAAATACATTTCTTTATGAAAGGAATTAGTTCAATCCAATTGTATGTGCACCTCAAAATCCATGTTGACAATATATCGTATTTAAAGATCTTTACACACACACATGTATGCAATAACTCATATATCTGAGATCCTAAATATAAATAATTTGGTGTTTTTCAAGAATGAATCATTTCTAAGTCTACTTTTTATTCAAATATGTTATAGTTTTAATCTTCAACGATACTCCCATAATGTACTTACTACGCCCTACCTGCAAGTTCACAATAAAAGCAATTTCCCCTTTGATTTCATGACACCATTAAAAGATATGTATTCCATCAAAAGGGGACTCATCGCATGAAATTTAAAACATTTCCCTCTTAACAGTACCATAAAAAATATGATAGCATAATCACGCTCATGATTTAAGAGTTATCAAAACTAAGAAATAAAGCAAAGAATGAAAACAACTGCATTAAATGATCTTTTTAAATACTATATATATGCATTCTTATTCCAATCAAAACATTTATGCTAGATGAAATAAAATGCATCAACATGCCACAGTGTCTTTACAGCTAATCATTGTGGCATTCCATTGTACAGCCTTCAAAACTATCAAATATCATTTCCTTTCTCATAACCACAAATTAACAGCAAAATTAATGTAAATAATGTATGTAAGAGACAGTTCACTCTTAAAGGAGCAAACACTGCAGCAAATGCCTAGAATTTCATTCTTTTGATGGATACAATATAAGGACAAAAAAAATCATTAAAATATGTCTGTAATTACGAGGTAATTGCAAAAAAAGAAAGAAAGACATCCAATGTACTGTGACATTTTCTGTACTAATCAGATTGTGATGAGGAATACACATACATAATGTTCATGGCCATGTAGGTATTGAAAGCAACATTTTCACCTTTTCCCTGAAAAAATCTAAGTCCAAATACATGGTAATTTTTCTAAAATGGGTCCCATTCAAATTCAATTTTACTGAAGGTCACATCAAAGTCAATGCACTACTGACTTCATATCAACACGAATTAGACATGTTCAAGATCTATTATACACATATATTGCCAATTTATTTTTTAAATTGTAAAAATCAAGCATGAAAGTATCAACAAAGCCTTGCAAACTATGGATATTTTTCAACATATTTTTCATATTAGCTTAAAAAATAATTGTTAATTTGACGCTATATAGCACAGGTAAATCGGAAATAAGCAGTACATTACATATATTGTCATCAAAATCATGCATAATTGAAGATATTTCGAATATCTTACAAGTCTTCCACAAATTTTCAATTTTTCCAAGATGGCGTCCGATGTGCACAACGTCGCAAAATTCATTTTCTGGAAGCAAAACTGTCGTCTTCTAAGTTCTATCTGTAAATATGCTAAAACGAAACACATTTCTCATAGAAAAACATGAATATGAACCAACCTTGCTCATAATGACTGGTGCATTGCCGGTGACATGGCTTCGCGTAACGGGTTGTACTGCGGTAAAATCGAACAAAATTCCTTTCTAATCACGTGTCATGCTCACGTCATGAGTGTTCCTAAACTGCAAAAAACACATAAACAATCACTTAACATAAAACTACCCCAAAATTAGCTAAAAATAACAACTTTTGGAAATAAAATACGAACCTCTAATGAAGGCATGGTGTGTCCAAGTTTATTTCACATTTCGAAGCGAAGACTTGCTGATACTACGGCATGACGAAGGAAAACACGTTCAAATGCATATAAAGAAATGCAAAAAAGAATGCAAGTTACACTGAGCACAAAATCAAGTCTGTTTTACCGTTTTGCTCTTCATTGTTTACATTTTTCTTTATCACAACCTCCTCAGACAGTAATCAACAAATATGGCTGCTGACGAGGTATTCAAAGCGGTGCATTCTGGGTAATGATATGCTAATGATATTTTTGGGAAAGGTGTGACAACATCGTTCGAACATCATCATCTCTATTTCGTCCAAATCCCACAAAAACATATGGTTTATTATGGAAAATATTTTATTCTTAATTCTGTGGAAATCTTTATATGATAGTTACATGGTTACTTTGTTTAAAAATATCTTTAACGGTAAAAGTATACAATGGGTTCAGTAGTGTAGTGGTTATCACGTTCGCCTCACACGCGAAAGGTCCTGGGTTCGACCCCCAGCTGAACCATAATTTTTTTCCCCCAACAAGGTAGCTCGTTACACTAAATTTTTATTTAATAACTTGTTAAAACACCTCCTATGAAGTATGATTTCACCATCGAAAAAGTGATACAAGCTCTCAAGTATTTTATATGATTTTTTTGTGATTTATCCCTGAATGATAGAAAAGGTACTTTGTTTGCAAATAAGATACTCTAGACAGAGTCCAAATGTCGCTGTGATTTCATGCATAATATGAATATCTAAGAAAACAGGCCTATTGCCTAAACGACTCAGATGGACGTTCTAATTTTTTAAATAAAAAAATATTTATGAAAATTGAAAACGTTATTTGCATGCTGATATTTTTTATATCTTCGGATAAAATCTTGGAAACATATGTCAGTTAGAAAAAAGATATACCAGAAAAATTTATTTTAAAAGAAATTGAAATGAAATGGTCAAAATTCAGAAATATTACGATTTTTCTGATTTGATCCAAGCCCGATGGGAATTATAAAAAAGGTAGTCATAGAAAACATTGTAATCAGACAACCACATTCCTTTGATGTAAAATGGTTTACAAATTAAACGAATTTATTAAGGAAACTAATTTCTTGATTAACAGTGCATACAATTAGCAACAATATGATTATTTTAGTAATTTCTATCAATTTTGATCAGTACTTTTTTCTCCAGTTTGAATATAGTGATAATTATATCTAAACTATGGTCAGTTCGTTTCAAATTCTTTTTATAATATATTTCTTTGATAAATTTCTTTTCTAACTGAATGTTTTCTGAAGATTTACATGTATCCGTAGATTAAAAAAGTATTAACAAATAACGTTTTCAATATTTTTTCTAAAACAAAAACAAAAACATAAACAAAAAACCAGAATGTAAATATCTTAATCTTTTATGCATGTTTTCAAGACTTACTTGACTTAGTCCTCTTCGTCCCTTACGGAACATAGGGCTGAAACAGTCATCCTCCATCTAACTCTGTTTTGAGCAATTTGTTTGGCTTCTCTCCAGATGGTTCCAATGTTATCTAGTTCTTTCAGCCTTGTTCTTCTCCAGCTGTGTGTTGGTCTCCCTCGTCTCCTGCATCCCTGTGGATTCCAGTCCAACGCCTGTGTTATGTTGTTCACAGGTTTTCTCAAAGTATGTCCAATCCACTGCCAAGATCATTTTTTAATTTGTTCATTCACTGGGTCTTGCTTTGTTTGAATATAGAGGTTCTTGTTACTAATGGTTCGAGGCCACCATATTCTACATATATAACAAAGACAATTGTTGACAAACACCTGGATTTTGTGTTGGAGTCCTTTGGTAAGTCTCCAGGTTTCAGACCCATAAAGTAGAACAGATTTTACGTTTGTGTTGAATATTCTGATTTTTGTATTTGTAGAAAGTACGTTGGATTTCCATACAGGCTTTAGCATGGCAAATGCCTGTCTTCCTTTGCTTATCCTAGAATTAATGTCTTTTTCCGTTCCACCTGTTTTGCTTACAATACTTACCAAGTATGTAAATTGGTCTACTTCCTCAATGTCTTCACCTTCAACTGATATTGTTACCCCTTTCCTGGTCATAACTTTCATTATTTTGGTCTTCTTGATGTTAAATTTCAATCCGATCTTTATCCCCTTTTCATATAGTTTCTTGGTTTTGTCTCTCATGTCTTTTATACGGTGGGGTAGCAATGCTAGGTCGTCAGCAAAGTCTAGATCCTCAAGGTTGTTCACCATTGTCCATTGTATTGCTCTCTTTGAATCAAAGGCCTGTCTTGTAACCCAGTCAATTACTATCAAAAACAAGGTAGGTGATAGAAGGCATCCTTGTTTAACTCCAGTTGTTACTTTAAATGATTCCGTTAGGTTTGAATCATGTATTATTTGTACATTGAAATACATGTATTCATATAATGCTTTTATCATGTTGACTATTTTAACTGGCAGACCTTAATGTCGTAGCAACTTCCACATTCCATCTCTGTTTACATTATCAACAGCTTTCTCAAAGTCTATAAAATTTATATATAGTGAGGACTGCCACTCTACAGATTGTTCGATGATGATTCTGAGTGTAGCAATTTGGTCTATGCAGCTTCTGTTTTGTCTAAAGCCAGCTTGTTATTCCCTGAGAATCTTGTCTAATGCATTTTTAATCCTGTTCAATATTATACATCTCTTAGCTTCTCAACATTGTATTTTGTACGTTTGTTTTCTTTTTCTCTTTTGCAAGTTTGATTTTAACTTTAGCTATCACTAAATGATGGTCTGAGCTTACATCTGCACCCCTAATTGCCCTCACATCCTGTAATGAGTCTCTCCATCGTTGACTTATCATGATGTGATCAATCTGGTTCTGGTTTTTCCATCTGGTGATTCCCATGTTGTTTTATGTATATTTTTATGTGGAAAAATTGAACCACCTATCACAAGTTCATTGATCTCACAGAACTCAGTCAGTAATTCTCCATTTTCATTCATTTCTCCTGCTGCTGCATGTTTTCCCATAACTCTCCCCATTGGCGGTGTTTTGGCCTACCTTGGCGTTCATGTCGCCCATTAAGATCTTTATATCACGTTTTGGGATATTTTTCCAAACTAGTTCTAACTGTTCGTAAAAATGTTGTTTATCCTCTACTTCTGCCTCATTTGTTGGTGCATAACACTGTACTATGGTAAAGTTTTGACCACGAGCATTAAATCTGGCCCATATAATTCGTTCATTTACAGGTTCCCGTTCCATTAGGCTGTTCTTTGTTTGTTTAGAGATCATGATGGCGACTCCTTTGGTGTGATGGTCATTTTCATTTGGATTACCAGAGTAAGGATGGTCTCCCCGGTCGCTAGTGTTACAACTCCACTTTGGTTCCATCTAGCCTCATTAATTCCAAGGACACTTATATCATAGTTCCTCATTTCTTTTGCTATTTGCGCACATTTACCAATTTCATACATGATGCGCACATTCCATTGTGCAACTTTAATGACTGTTTTCGGCGAGAACAGAGGTTGCAGTGTGTTATACGTCATTCGTTGTCTCGCATGTCGGTCTACAGTTGCTGTGTTTAAGATACCTGCTGTCACATCCCTAACAGGGCAAATGGCAGGATTTTTGACTGCTTCAGTTCCTGTAATCCGCGATTTTCTACAGGATTGGGTGATTGACCCAATGCCAAACTCCACTTCCAGGAGGGCCAGGGGTTTATAGTCAACCTTCCTCTAGATGAGCTGCTTTCCAGAGCTAGTGACTCCCAGCCAGCCATGTTTTCATATCTTGCATCAAATCACAGCGAAATTTTGACTCTCTTAGTTGCAAACCAAACACCTTTTTTTATCATTCCGGAAAAATAAAATAAAATAACTGAGAGCTTGTATCACTCTTTCGATGGTGAAATCATACTTCATAAGAGATGTTTTAACGAGCCAATAAATTAAATCTTAGTGTAATGACAAGAGTTTAAAAATTAAAAAGCCATTATAAACATCAGAGGATAGCTAGTGCAAGATATATATTTATTATTCGCTACATAAAAAGTTATTTCTAACACCATATCATTAAATTCTCAACCTATCAGAAGCGAGGCCTGTAAAGTATGCAGATCTTGTTTGTTCCATAGAGGTGTTCACCAGTAATCTGCCATGGCAGATCAAAATATATTAAAGGTCATGTCACAGTTGAGAAGTTTATAATTTTTGAAGACTTTTGTTTCGTATATTTCTATGTAAAACTTCAAACCTTGGTTCCAAGGTTAAATACCTTCTAGGAATAAAACTTGAATCTATATCAAACAAGGGAGTTTTTATTCAAAATTTGACTATCCTGATTCAGAGGTTCTGAAAAAAACATTTGTAAGCTCCACTCTTTTTCTCATTCATCTCCCCTTAGAAGGAGACACATCTGCTTATTTCTACAAACCTGAATCCCTGGGCCGTTATGAAATGGGAAAAGTTAAAAAACAGAATGCAAACAGGCCACCACATTACAATGACAATACTCACTGCATTTATCAAATATGCATGGAGGGTGATTTTAATAGATTTGAGAAGAATAAGATCATCTAAGTGAAGAAATAGCCCAGGTGAGCTAAATGTTGGTATTACCATATGATAAACCGTATTACGAATTCAATGATATATAGCTGTTCTATTGAAATGGTAATTAAGTTAATAGTTATTACGAGATCATTAATATATGTCATAATTATGGACAAAATCATGAGGCAGAAAATCATTATTACAACTTATGATAGTGTAACGTGTGTCCAGTCACTATTTATCTGTGGATACGTACCTGGTTACGCTCGGGATTCTGCAGTGCATGATTTACAAGAATGCCTGTTGTCTATAAGGCAAGAAACGAACTTATTCAATATATTTATGATGATTATTTCAACACATTTACATAATCAATACTACAATTCGAATTTCAAAAGCAAGAAAAATTCAACAGGGATTTAACCAACTTTTTAATTCCCTAAATCCAAAATCCCTGGACAATTGGCCTCTACCAATGGTTCAGGCTATAGACCTGAGGTCTCTTACCAGCTGATGTCTCCCGCTCACTTTGACACTGGGGTACATACTTATTCAGCCTTTATTGCCAAGTGTCAAAGCTACGATGGTTGATCAGTTAGCCAACCTAGACCATAAGGCTAATTCAGCCCGAAGGTAGCATTTCACCTGCTACACTAGGTTAGTTGCGGCGAGGCGACGATGGTGGTCGTCTCTCGGATCCCCTGGGAACGGGGACGGGTCTTCTTGAAGATCCGGGGATGGTTGGGTCCTCCAGAAGGTGTTGGATGGGTTCATCTCTTCCTCAGTCGATCGCCCACGGATCCCCGCAGTATAGTCGGGGGAAGGGCTTCTTGAAGATAGCTTGCTATTCTTCACCTGTGGCCGATCGACCCTCGGATCTCCCTCAGTAAAATCGGGGGAATCGGACTGTACCTAACTGATGTGCGGTCGAGCGTTTTATATATAGCATAGACCCAGTCCATTTTACTGTAGGGAGGACAAGTTATCACCATGACCAAACTCCATACCATCCGAATTTCTTTGATTAGTATAACCTGTTTCATGACATCACTCACCCCATAAAGTCATACGTCCCGTATGAAAACAACGAAGAGTAACATATTTATTTTTTCTTCAAATAATATTGGTACAGAAGTAAATAGGAACATGAGAATATTTTTCTATTCATTTTCGCACGTTCTCATTGAAACTTTTCAAACCTCATGATTTACAATTTAAAAAATTCGATCTTTTTTATCTTCCTACCTTCAGCCCTTCTTGTGACTATCTTCCCACTTTCTGTGACGTAAACAGGGTCATACTGACACTCTTTGTGTTGGACTGATGGTTTCTACGTTATGGGCTCACAAGACACAGCGTCTATAACAACAGCAACCTTGGCAGGGGCAAAATCAGACATGGGCCTAGTTGGTTTCCAAAAGAGTCTACCTTCTTCAATCTGCGAATCACCATTATTTGGAGGTGTCTTTTTACTCCTTTCTTCACCCATGTCTTCATTGAGCATTACTCTCACTCTCACTTATATCTTCGGGAAGCAAAGACTCCTTGATGATCTACAGGATCCTGTCTGACCCAAGATTCTGTATTAGACTCGTTACTTTCAAAGTGAGCTTTACTTTGAACTGTTTCTACCTCAACACCATTGTCTTCACCAATATCATGCTAACCGCAAAGTATACAAAAACAAATCGCCAAGGACAAACTTTTCAAAGCTAAGATTTCGATCATGATATGTCTTTTGCCGACACATAGCTTGCTTTGTATTTTCTCGTACAATTTTGTGAGCTTCTTCTAGGCGTTCCTGTAACTCCCAAACTCATTGCTCTCGAGGAGTGACTTTCAACTCTTCCGGTAATTCGTACATGAGATCTAGGGGTGTAGATGTCTCTCTACCTAACATAGGAAAGTTATGGGTATAGCCACTAGTCTCATGAACTGCTGATCGATAGGCCTTCATTACATATCCCAAATTGTTTGATGATCGTTCGAGTGCACTAAACATGGTGGCAAGGGTTTTTTAAACCGCTTTACCATCCCAGGTAGGTGGTAAGATGATGTTATGGGTTTTTTAATATGTAAAAGGACACAAAGTTCTTAGAACAAATGGCTTTCGTACTGTCTGCCCTGGTCCAAATGAAGTATTCTTGACACTCCAAATTTTGCTTTTTCAACCAATATTTTAGCAACAGTTTGGGACTCGATGTTGGGCATGACGAAACTTTCTGTCCACTTAGTAAAGTAGTCGGACACAACCAATATATACCGATTACCCTGATCGGTCTTTGCAATTCTCCTAAAATATCCGTGGTCACTCTTTTTATGGAGATTCCAGATTTAACCACCTTTATTAGAGTTCTCTTTGTAACATTTGGACCTTTATTTATAGAACATTTCTTACACCCCGTGACGTATGTTCTCACATCCTTCCTTCACACAGGACAATAGTATTTGCTTCACACTCTTTCTCTTTTCTTCTTATGACCTACATGTCCAACCCCTTGAAAACATGACAAAAGTTGAGTACTTTTCGCCGTGCTCTCGTTGGTATAGCACTTTCAAAGATAGGATTTCCCCGTCCCACTACCCCTTTCCTGCAAAGTAATCTATCCATAACGAGTAACATGTTCCATTGTCTTGCAATGTCTCTGACAAGAATAGTTTTTGCTGCCAGTTTTTCTAATTTGGGTTTTGTTCCTGCTTTCAACCATTCAATGACCAAAGAAACATCTTAATCTTTTTCTTGAATACTTTCGAGAGACGAATCATCTGGTAATTGAGTGTCATCCTCATCCTATACAGACCCAGATATTTTGTCTTGATCCCCTACCCCCGCTGTGGTCTAGAGGTAGAGCATTCGCCCCGCATACGAATGGTCGGTGTTCGAATCCTAGTCTCGACAGACCTAAGTCGTTAAAACAGGTAGTGGCAGTTCCATCACCAAATGCTCGGTATCAGGTGGGAATGTCACGAGACCTCGGAGATGACCTTATCAGAGGATGTCCCATGTCACAGTAGGTGTGACACACTAAGAACCCTCACTGCTCAATGGCCGTAAGCACCGAACAAAGACCTAAGTTTGAAGCCTTTCACCGGTCTTGGTGACGTCTCCATATGCGTGAAAGATTCTCGTGAGGAAAAACAAGATACAATCAATCAATTAAGTAATCAATCAACTTCTTGATCCCAAGAAGACAAGAAACCACATTGTTTGCATGGTATCCTACTTAGGACATTAGTATTTTGATGTTGCGCTCAAGGTCGGTGTTCGATCAACATGTCGTATGTACTTAGCACCTCAAGCCACCTTGCCAGTTGGCCTTCCGGGTTTTTAAATTTCATCAGTCATCTCAGGGAACTGTGATCCATTCTTATACGAAATTTTCGTCCCTCAAGAAAATGCATAAAACCCTTAACAAACTGGACAACTGTATTGAGTTCCTTTCTGGTGACACGATAACTTCTTTCACTCTTGGACGACTGGCATATGCAATGACTTTCTCATGACCTTCTTGTTCCTGAGAACGTATAACCCCGATTGCATCTCTGCTAACATATGTATCCAATATAAACTCTTTCGCGAAGTCAGGATGACCTAAAACTGGAGAAGGTATAAGCTTTTGTTAAAATAAATCAAAAGCATCATGGCAGTCATTATTCCAGACAAATGGTCTACCTTTTTCAGTCAACTTGTGTAGGCACTTTCGATCTTTGCAAAGTCCTTTATTATAAACTTTCCATAATACCCACATAGTCCACGAAAAGATCTTACTTCACTTGCATTGGTAGGTACTGGCGAGTTTTTCACACTATCAATCTTTTTAGGATCTATTGTTATTCCTTCCTAAGAAATTATGTGGCCCAAGAACTTTACAGACCGCTAGAACAAATGACATTTTTTGGCCTTTAATCGCAACCCATTTGACTGAAGTTTGTCAAACACTCGTCCTAAATTAACCATCATTTCATCGAATCTTTTCCCCATTATGATGATATCATCCTAGTAGACTAGCCATACATCCTATTGTAATCCAGACAATACTGTTTCCATTAATCTTTCGAACGTAGCAAGTTCACAACAAAGTCCAAAGGGCATTACTCGGAACTGAAACATACCTCTCCGTGTGGCTAAAACTGTCTTAAGTTTGTCTGCAGGGTCAAATTCCATCTGCCAATATCCAGAAAACATAACCAAGGTGGAGAACCAGCTGTATCCAGACAATTGTTCCAAGGATTTGTCAATCCTGGGCAAAGGATATGCGTCTTTAGCTGTGCAAGCATTAAGACGTCTGTACTCTACACAAAACCAATAGGAATTATCTTTCTTTTTCACCAACACAATAGGTGAAGCCCACGGGCTTATCAAAGATTCTATGAAATTGTACTCCAACATTTCGTCAATATTTCTTTAAATTTCTTTCGATAAATGCAAAGGGCATGGGGAACGGGTTGCTTTATCGGTCTTGCGTCCTCAGTATCAATCTTGTGTTTAACTACATTGGTTTTCCCAAGATTATTGTCACTCTTGGCAAACAAAGATGGTACTTCCATTGAAAATATTTCACTACCCTGGCCTGCCTCTTGTTAGATGCTTTACAGAGTCTTGATACAATTGTTCGATATCAAGTCGCTCTGTTAGATAACAGAAGCCATCCGAATTTACCTCATCTGTTTCTTGGAATTGTCCAATCTCGGTATTCTTATACACCACCTTTGGCTCAGGGTCCACATTCAACAACCGTACTAGTACAATATTATTTTCAAGAGGTTGGGCAAATGTTCTGGCTGTCAATGGTCTGTTTATATCATCTCTATCTTTGGACTCTACAATACATTGGGATTGAACCTGTCTCTCATTCAAAGTGCATACTTTCCCTGGTACAATTAATTCATTTCGAGGTGGTTTGCTGACTGTTTCTTTAGCCACCACTCTGAAGCATCCAAATTTACCTTCGTACACCACCGGAATACTATCATCCTGAAATGACAAGACACCTTGTTTTTGCATCTATGATCATATCAACATGTTTGATCATACCCAATCCCAATATACCATCTACTTGAACTTCAGCTACTAAAGCTAACGTCTTGATATGATGTTTCCCAATTTTCATCTAAATATTGACATTACCTTCCAATATCAATTCATCGCCATCTGCAGTAAAAACGTTCATGCCAGGCTCTTGGACCTATAATTCCCCTTCGTCTTTTACTTTCTTCATTGACGCTGTTGATAACATGGTGACAGTAGCCCCTGTGTCCACCAACATTTTCACTTTTATGCCATTAACCATTACATAAATGAACATTCCTGTTTTATTTGAGCATGACTCAATTCTCCGAGTTAGATGCCCACTTGAACTCTTATGATTATACTTTTTCTCAGCATTTTTCTCTCCGGAACTCTTCTTATCAATAGGAACACTTGTTTTTCTCTGGACAATTCCTTTTATGTCCTTTCTTATGACATCCATAACATTCTATTGTATCCTTCTAGGCACTTGCTCCCACCTCTGGTCTGTCCAGAGGTCCTTGTTTGCCCAACTATCTATTTTGTATTGTTTTTAGAAGTTGTGAGATTGATCATTGTTCGTTATATTCACCTTTCATCCAAATATTTACTTAATCGAGATGAGTCAGCCCTCCGCTCTTTCTGAATTGTTGAATTTCCTGTCTATGTCTGCCATAGATGCCATCCTGTCATTCAATTCCATTTTGAAAGAACCTTCATTTGTGGTTACCTCTTCCCATAACTGGTGTTGGTAAGCCCTGTAACCTCGTTTGTCTTCTGCCCTTAGGTGTGCCTCCAGCTCTACTGCATGCTTTATGGCATCGTTTAGATTCCTAGGACGCGCTTGTTTAATTCTTATTCTCATGTCCGAATCAGGCAAGGCATCCAGAAATTGTTCCATTGCCAGAGTTTCCTTTACTTCAGATGGGGCCTTTGGATACGCAAGATTTGCTAATCTTCCGACAGCATGTTCCAATTCTGGTTTAGTATTTTTTGCTCTTTTCCGCCTCTACCTTAACTGGACTCTGTACAACTCCGTTTGCTTGGGTGGAGCAAAGCGTTCTTCTAGAGCCTACACAAGGTAGTAAAAATCGGTGTTATCATCTCGTAAATTTCAAAGGACAGATTGAGCCTGACCACGAAGAGATGCCGCGAGAAATAAACCATTTCCCTCTTCTGTCCACTCATTAAGTTTGCAAAGGATATTAAAATGGGTCATATATATAGTCCAACCACGAACAACTCCCATCGTAGGTTGCGGCTTTGACCTCCCTTCTGTTTAGTTTCCTAGTCTCAGGTTCTTTTCCTTAGGCAATTGGTCTGCGATAACGCCTCTCTGTGATAGTACTAGTATCCACTCCAGCTTCAATGCCCTTTCTAATATCTGAAAAAATGATCAACCAAAAGACTCCTAGGAATATTTGAGGAAGGCTGACCACTGGCAATCCCCGAGTCGTATTTGCCATGAATCTCTGATTCGCGAAGCCTTGGCGTTGAATGTAAAACGCTTTCATGAAAGGTGAAGATAACAAACAGTGATCAATCTCAACTCCTATAAGCAATAGAGAGTTGGGTAAACATGCACCCCTGGGTATACCAGAGGTGGGATCAGGTGCCTAGGAGGCGTAAGCATCCTCTATCGACCGGTCACATTCGCCTTGAGCCCTATATCTTGATCAAGTAAACGAGAGTTATTCGTAGTCAAAATTAGTGTGCCAAGAACGGCATAGCAATCGGTATGAAACATGTAAGACAGTATTTGATCTAATGATAGGTTGTATCGTTATAACGACCATAGAATTTGTGAAATACTGACTTTACACGAGGCTGTTTGAAACCCCTGCACCATCAACTTGTCAATAGCCTGCCTCGATTTAAAAATCAACCATACGCAGAACAAGCTCTTGCGTATCAAAGCACTTGAGAGATATAAACACCATGTTCAGGTAATAATGGAATATTGCTACATAAATATGGGACGTTGTCAGTTTGCCGTTAATAGTTACTTTGAATAAAACATACAAGTAGGAAGCAAATGTAGACGTCTCTGTGGTGTCTTTTATTTCGAGTTCACACACACACACACACACACACACACACACACACACACACATATATATATATATATATATATATATATAATCCAAATAGAAAGATTTTTTTTTTTTTACATATATATAAATTTATACATATAAATATCTACATATAAAAAAACACAAACATATATGCATACATACAAACATACACACATATAGTATACTGTTATATAACAAAATTTATTAACATGTTATGGCAAAAAATGTTGTTATTTTTACGGAAAAACAACACAACAATATAATAATGTACATAAAGAACCTGAAACTGCCATACGCGGGGTTAACAATTCAGTTCATATCACAACCCCCATGGCAGCACTATAGGAGGACAGGACCCCTCCTCATAGTGGGAACTTCTTGCAAATACCAGTATATAAAAGGTTCATTACAAAATTTTATTTGATATAGAAATATAGTTATTTGTAATCAATTCAAATTGTTCAAAATAAACTCACATTGAAGCATAGTTAAAAATGTGCATATACAGATATTTGTCAGAGGTTTCATATTAGAAAAAGTCACACCTGCAAAGGTGTATAAATTACAATTTGTCTTTAATTGCTTTCATAACTTTAGCATATTTTTTTGTCCTGAATTTTTGTGTACACTTCTGTATAAAAATTCAATTTACTTTTCATGTGATTACATATTTCTTGAGGTTTTTCGTCTTTGTTATCTAATCTACAGTACATTTTAAACTTGTATATTTTACAGGCAATAAGAAATATTATGCTATTCAAAAAGAGTGTCTTTTCATTGTTTTCATAGTAAAATCCTATCACAATTGTTTTCCACGATATATCAAATTTTAAAATTTGTTTAACAATGTCCCATATATGAGAAACATTTTTACATTTTAAGATAAGATGTTCATTGTTTTCTTTAACATCTCTGCAAAAGACACAAAAATCATTTTCTACTATTTTCCATTTCTTCAGCAATTCTCTGTTACACAATAGGTTATTTAACAATTTATAATTAAATTCTGATATACTTCTGTCTCTTATGGATAAGATTTTTTGTTCATAAATAGATTTCCAAGCCGTTTTTGGTATTTCAAAAACCTTTCCGTAATATGCTTGGTGTAATGGAGGTATAAATTTTTCATGGCAAAGAATTTCGTAAATCAACTTTGAATTGATATCACACACTTTAACATGTCCTTTACATAATAAATCGTATGATGTATAGAAAGAGTTGATATCACACAGTAAATATTTAAAATTTGTATTCACCTGAGGATGGATGTTAAAATCCAGAAAGCGCTAGTGATTTAAATATATTTTGGAACTGTATATTTGCCTGCTTTTTTTATTGAATTATATATATATATATATATATATATATATATATATATATATATGTGACAGACTCATATTATACATGTATATTGTATAATTAATATGATGGGTATATGTATAAAGAATTGGTTCATTGAATAAAATGCTTAGGCAAGGTAATGTAATTTAAACATGCAGTCAAGCATAAAAATTTGGTCACTTTCCCAGTGTAATGGCCTGGGGTATATAACTATATTTTGGCCAAATGTCCCTTGTGTCTTTTAATTTCATTGGTGTTTTAGTTTGTCTTATGTCATTGGATTGGTCTTGGAGATTTTCCCTCCAAGAGTTCTGTTCTTTGTGGTCAGTCTTTATTCAGTTTTTGAAGAAGAGAGTTGATTTCAGTAGATCTGACATATTTTGACAATTAGACATAGACCCGACATTTTTCCTCTTGAATGGTAAGTTAATAATTTATTACTAATGCTAATCTATTCTATAATTCCTTTACTAAATGTTAAATCTGTAATTTTGCATAAAATTCCTTTTGTTGCCACATTCCTGGAATAAATGATCAGTGAGAGTGAGACTTATATAATGTAAATATCTGTGATAGTAATGTATATGATTCGTCTCACTGTGATATTATTTTAAAGTAAAAGTATGTTTTATGACTTACAAGATATTGTAGATATCATAATTAATTTATTGATCAGACCAGTTTGGTGTCATCTGTAAATATTGTTCACTCGAGCCTATTCCCATAGAATGGTATGCTCACTATATGGTTTTTATTTAATTCAATAATTAATAATGTTAATACATATTATAATGATAATTATTGTAAAGTTTTATGATGAAGTTAAAGTCTATAGGACTTGGGAGATTTAATATGTGATGTATACAGGTATAGAGTTATCTCCCTTGATATAGATCACCGATGTAATGCTATAATCGTATATTGGTTGTACATCAGTAATTATGTGAAATTATAGTATTCATGTTTTATATAGCATATTACTTAAAATTGTTAAACATTGTTGTTATAGGGTTTCATCATTGGACAATTCGTGCATTGCATGGTAACTCCTGAATAAACGTCTTGTCGAGAACCCAAACAGGTGTTCCTGTTATTACTTAAGGGAAAGAGAAACCTGTTACATATATATATCTCGAATCGACACATGAAGGAAAATTATTATTATCAATAGATAATACGTCGTCGATATATTTAAATGTCGAATAGAAGGCCACAGTAAGAGAATTTTTCTTCTCACGTAGTTTTTAAATATTTTCTGCTTCATAAGAATATAAAACAGGTCAGCTAACATAGGAGCACAATACTGTCGAACACTTGATTTCAGCTCTCTTATTTCCTCATGGAGAACTGTCATCTCCTATTCCAAGTCAGCAGAGTCATCTTACACATTCAAACATTAAAACACAGCAACATAAATTATAAAACAAGTCAAGTGACTCCCTGCACTGCAAAATGTCAATGTTGTCACGAAAATTCTGTAACGCGTGTCCGACGGCAGCTGAGCGGTCACTATTACCATAACCCTGGAGTTGTTCATTGATAATATCTTCGTGGTCTTGATCAGGTCTTCCAACAGTCTGTTGGAATTCTCATGGGCACGAATTGTGCTCCTTTATTAGCTGACCTGTTTTGTATTCATGTGAAGCAGAATTTATTCAAAAACTTCTACATGAGAAGAAAAAAATCTCTTGCTGTAGCCTTCAACTCGACATTTAAATATATCGACGATATTTTATCTATTATCATTTTCATTCATATATCGATTCAATATATCCCAGTGAACTCGAAATAAAAGACACCATAAAGTCCTCCACATGTGCTTTGTACTTATTGGAAAAAATATCAATAGCAATCTAACAACTCAACTTTATGACAAACGTGTTTACATCTCTCAACTGATTTGATATATGCAAGAGATTGTTCTGCATACAGTCAGTTTTTAAATTGAGGCAGGCTATACTGACAAACAACTTGATGTTACAGTCTCATTAAAGTCAACATTTCGCAAATTTTATGGTCATTATTACAATCTAGCTTGCCAATACAATCTATCATTGGGTCAAATGCTGTCTAAAGGTTTCATACCAATTGATGGACCATTCTCAGCACTATGATTTTTACTACGGATAACTCCATTTACCTGATCAAGATATAGGGCTCACAGTGGGTGTGACCGTTCGACAGGGGATGCTTACTCCTCCTAAGCACCTGGTTCCACCTCTGGTACATCCAGGGGTCCAAGTTTGCCCAACTTAATATTTTGTATTCCTTATAGGAATTATAAGATTGATCAGTGTTCATTATCTTCAACTTTCAAAACCTTCTTCAGGGTCATAAATTAAAAACCTGACACAATCCTTACAATGGTGATCGCTTTTTTATTTTTTGTACAGGATCTGAACCTAATGAAAAAACTAAGACAAACAGCTGCTTGCAACAAACATCATAATGATTTCATTGAATTTGTCATCACAGAATCAGTAAGTCAAATCTCAAAATCTCAGACTTGATGGGGTAAAAAAAATAAACCACTTCGAGATATTTGAGTCTTTGAGATAATTTGAGGTTAAAATACATTAAGAAAATTGAGTTGGGACTTGCAACTCCCTTTCATATACCCATGGCATTCGAGATATTGATGTTTGAGATACCAAAGTTCAAATGTAAATACACACTTCTTGATTATGGGAGGAAATAAAACTCTAAATCTTACACAATGTCATCATCTTTGGGAATTCTAATCTAGCAGCAGTATTTTTATCCCATGGACATTAACACAGGGATGTTTATTAATACTGATAAAATATCACATACTTTTCCCAAAAACTAAATAAAATATACTAGTACAACATTAAATTCATGCAGTTATATATTCAATGTGAAAAGTTTTGTAGTATACTATGCTATCTAGCTGAGAATTTCAACATAATATATGGAGACACACAAGTAAGTTAGGGCTAAATATAGACGTTTCTATGCAGACGAGATGATTCAAATGCATAACATCCATTAAAACTACCCTGATACACGTTTATTCTGAGCATGTTCCTGTATCTCTTGGTACTTGAGAAAAATTTACCAACATATACTTGGCACACTGATTTTGACTACAGATAACTCCGTTTACCTGATCAAGATATAGGGCTAATGTTGGGTGTGACCGGTTGACAGGGGATGCTTACTTCTCCTAGGCACCTGATCCCACCTCTGGTGTGTCCAGGGGTCCATGTTTGCCCAACTATCTATTTTGTATTGCTTGTGGGATTTATGAGATTGATCACTGTTTGTTATCTTCACCTTTCATACACTGCATAGGTCTGACTATGATGTCACATTATAATGTTATGTATTGCTTATTATGGATGAAAACAAACAATGCCAACAAAAAAGTGGCTTTGACACAAGGGTAAATACACTAAATAAATTAATTATTAATAATTAAGACAATATTAGTATGAAAATAAACAAAATTGTCTCCACAATATCACTATTGCTGTGCAAATGTCGTCTCTTCATCATGTAACCAATGATTAAAATATTTCAAGTGTAATGATTGTCAAAATGCATAGACTAGTATCATTTTCTTAGATTAATGATCGAACAAGGTGATGTACAGGAATTGCGCAGCAATAACATCAAGATGTATTTAATTTTACTTAATACCTTCTGAAAGAATCTCCAAAACATTTTGTGCTCATGCCATTACACTAGATAAATTTAGTGTAAATTTTTTTTTCGCAGTATAAGTGTCATTTTGTGACGTGATGAAGTGTAATTAATCATAAGTCATATATGGCATCTGTGTTAAACCTACTTCACATTATAAGAGTCGAGTATGAATTCATTGATTTTAAAATCAAAATTATTGGTTCTCTATTTGTTCAATTCTCATTTGCATAAAAAGAATTGTAACTGACCTAATTCATATGCAAAACCATACATAATATATATATCGCATCCAATAGAATTAAACACCAATATATATAAGCCTGAGAGCTGCTATTGGTTGAGAGTTAGAACAGGATGTGATTACAAAACGGTATGTTTCCTTACGTCTATTGTGTATAGTAATGATAATTACAATTTAGCTAAAACATAGGTAAACATGCAAACATCATTTTACTATCACTTTAAAAACTAATTTGCATGAAACATGACACCTTCACTGAAAACATGAAACTTGAAACATATGCTTAAATTCAAATCAATGTGTGTAAATCAAGAATTTTAAAGTGGAAATTTTGCATGGACCTAGCTGGTGTATTATGGATCCTTGGTGCCGGAGGATGATATGGTCATTGTGATGTCACTGATATTGCACATGCAAAATACTAAGTACCAGTATAAGATAAAGTTTTTGTAGTAAAAATAATAGAAAACATAATAAACTAGAGTCATGCAGTTTTTCATTAAAAGTAAAAACGTTTTGGTAACAGTAGAGTTAAATATACAACTGGGATTAATGATAATCAACAGAAGCATGTAGCTGTGTGTAGTGTAAACAAAAATACATTTAACGTCATAAGAATGCCCCCGAAATTTTTTTATGGAATTTATAAAACTATTTGAAAATGTTTTAATATTGTTAAAAACCCATATTTACCACAAAATGTTTCTATGAAACCACCTTTATTTTGGTATTATTTATAAATCTTTAAAAATATTCGATGGAATTAAAATATTACTCAAAAATTGAAATCCTTCAAAAACATCTTTTCATTGGTGCATTTCATGTATTTAGGTAGCTCAACACTCATGGGACTTATCAAAATTAATGGTTCAAAGTAGAAAATTTGTATTAATTTCCACTTCATATAGATTAATTTAATAAAAAAAAACCGAAGAAAATATATATGTTGCCAGATTTTTAAAGATGTTGGACATACAAAAACAAAACTTTATATCAACATCAGAAAATCGCACATTTAAATATCAATTTCAACTATTTAAACATAAAATGCTGCTTTATAAATATATATGAATTAATTGTGGATATCAAGGAAATCATTGTATGATAGATAAACATATAATAGAGAAATACCAGCATACATCTGTAGGAGTTATTGCCCTCGACAGCATTTTTGTAATACAGATAATTGATTATTCATAGAAAATATACACCTTTTCAATATCAAATTGTTTATACTGGATTTTTTTTATTATAGCCTGTGAATAAAATTCCTCCTAAAGATATATTTCTATCATGCATAAATTTTAATGAAATAAAGATTTTGTAAAAACCTATATGATGTCGCATGAACCTATATGACGTCACATGAGAATGGGATTCCCTTAATGACCCATTTTAGGCCATTTAAATTGTTGTTTGATCAAGTAACAGAAAATCCCATGTAAACACAGCAAAATCTGCTTCATTTGATTATATTTAAAATTTTGGGTATCCTAGGACCTTAGGCTTAAAGGGACTGGTTCATGATTTTTGAAAAAGATATTTTGCATTTTTGATGCATAAAAAATATGACTCATTTAATGTTGAGAGCCAAAATTTTGACCTTCTGAATGCAAGAATAAAAGCAATATTTTAGCCTATGTAAAAAAAGACTAGAGTCTTTTTATGTATACAAACAAACCAGTGAAATATTAGTTTTGTAATATAAAGCATCTTAATTTTGCATAGTCACAAATTTCAACTTTTAGATGACAGTCTACCCAAAGAATGCTTGAAATGTGAAAGATACTGTAGAATCATTTAAATTCGTGGGGGCCAATTTTCGTGGATTGCTTAATTTTTACAGGTTCGTGGGGACATAATTTCGTGGATTTATATATTTGTAATATATATTGTATATATATATATATATAATATATATTGTATATTCATTGAGGATGTAAATTCGTGGGTGAGGGGTACCCACGAATTCCACGAAAATTGAGCCACCATGAATTCTAATGATTCCACGGTACAATAAAATTAGATTGATATCCATTTCTTTTGAAAATTTCGTAAACAATAACATACCGCAATCTTTGTTCACAAAACAAATAACAAACTCTCTAAAATGAGCTTCTGTGATAATGTATAACCTTACTTTTTATGCGAAATCTTTTCAATACATTAGACAGTAGCTAGGTTTTGATCATTAAAAGTAAAAAACAAAATTTTGGGGAAAATCGTGAATCAGTCCCTTTAATGTCACTTCCTCAGGTAACATCAACAAATGTAAAGATTTATTTCGAATCATGCTAAATACATGTACAGAAATGAATAAAAAGAAATCAACCATTGTAAAATAGACATAGGACACAATGTGTTGCATACTAAACATAAATCGAATTTAACTTATTAGAAGATAATTTAAAATAAAAGTCAGTTATAATTGCAACAAACAGATTTATTGACATATTTGTTATATTATGTATGTCCTAGTTGTTATCAGTATCAACTGCAGTCATGATAAAAGGAGTATTTTCTCTCTATAAAAGTGATCATTGAATTTAAAAATTCTCAACTTATGATAAATAATTCTATTCATAATGATTCCATGAACAAAATTCATAATCCAAAATATGATATAAACAATTTGAATAAGCTCTCCCATTTCCTGAATTTCAGGTTACATAGAGAGGCAACATTGAGATACCATCAAGATATTGTAAAAAGATGTAAACAGAGATAAAAATGTTTGGCACTCTAAGGTTAAAGATCTAGGGGCATATGAAATAGTGACAAAAAAACCAGATTGTCATCAGGCTCCACTCTTTATAAAATAAAATGGAAATAATCAATCCTTACTTGTTTCACTACCATTAATCATATCGTAGAGTTCTACATCCATATTATAAATGTTCTATTTTCTATTTGTTCATACTATAACAGGGTACATGTAGAGGAATTCTTTTTCTGGGTGCCCTTATCAGATTTCATTACAGGCATATTTTCAGATGTTTGATTACCCTGACCTTTTTGTTTGTCTTCATTACCTTGACCTTTTCCTGATTCATGGCTGCCCTCCTCTGGAATGTTTTCTCTAATCTTCTTCAGAAGCTCATCAAAATACTTTCCCTCCCAAGATAACTGCACACTTTCATCCTTTGAGAAGTTGACATACAATAACTGTGTAAGAACCATACTCATTGGTCCACTTGGGGGCCAGTCTATTTTCTCCATCAACATAGGGATGATAGGCTTCTTCAGAGCATCTGCTAGACTGACCTCTCTCCTGCAGTTGGCAGACAGGGCGTACTTGGTGGTTACCGAGGACAACACAACCTTACAACCTCTGACCCCCCCGTCAATCTTGTCAAACAGGGAGTCCCCTCCTCCCATTTGATGAATGTCCATCCAGCAGGTGAACCCCAGACTGGTCAGTCTCTGGAACAATGCACATATCTCCTTCTGCTTTCCCCATTGGTATGAGATGAAGACATCAGGGGAGGTAACTTTTTCCTTCAATGAAATTTTTTAAACTAGTATTCCAAAAGCATTTGATTCATCATCATGGTAAACTGGATATAACTGAATTTTCAATATGTATCTTAAAACATCTGCACATATGTGTTCTCTATAAATGCATATTACAACTTCAATATTTCCTTTGCACTCTCCTTTATGAATTATCATTCATAGGTAAAATTTCCAGGTGTCACCCAATATGGTTTGGTTGATTGAATATTGTTTTACGTCCCTCTCAAGAATATTTCACTCATATGGAGACGTCACCACTGCCGGTGAAGGGCTGCAAAATTTAGGCCTATGCTCGGCGCTTATGGCAATTGAGCAGGGAGGGATCTTTATCGTGCCACACCTGCTGTGACACGGGACCTCGGTTTTTGCAGTTTCATCCGAAGGACCGCCCCATTTAGTCGCCTCTTATGACAAGCAAAGGGGTACTGAGGACCTATTCTAACCCGGATCCCCATGGGAATATATGGTTTAGAATTTCAATATGGTTTGGAATTTCAAAAACATTTTATGCAAATTTAGAGTAAAGCAAGAGATAAATGAAAATGAAGTTATGAAATTTAACAGACACAGAAACTGTTAACGAGAGGGATAACTATATGCAGACCAAATATCAATCCCTGTGAAAATCGAGCCTTAGCTCTAAACTCCACTATGCACATTGAAATAAAAGTAAAAATAAGATACGGTTGTGAAACACTATGCCCCTGGTGGCACTTTTGTTTTACCAAGAAAAAACAAGATTTGTGAAACACGAATGCCCCTAATGACCAATGTCAAATTTTTTATAAGTAGGTCAAACTCCAAGGTCAAGGTCACACAGTAGAGAATACTGGTACCCATGGAAAGGTCTTGTCACAAGGAATACTCATGTGAAATATCAAAGCTCTAGCACTTACTGTTCAAAAATTATTAGCAAGGTTAAAGTTTCAGACAGAATGACTGATCAGACAAAACAGAATGACTGATCAGACAAAACAATATGGCCCCCCCCCCCCCCCCCCCCCCCCGATCTTCGGGGCATGAAAAAATAACCCGATAACAACAAATCTGTAAACAAGGTAAAAAAACTTTAGCACCAAAAGAAAATTCTTGTCAGAAGGAATGCACATATGAAATATGAGAGCCCTATCACTCACTATTCAATAGTAAAGTTTTGAAATTTGAGTCAAACTCTCAAATAGTTTGGAAGATATCACCTTGGTTAAAGTTTTAATAGTAGGCCAAGCTCCAAGGTCAAGGTCACAAGATTAGTAATGTTGGTGCCAGAAAACAAGGTCTTGTCACAGGGACTTCACATACAAAATAAGAGCCCTATTGCTTACCATTCAAAAGTTAAGAGCAAAGTGAAAGTTTCAGACAGACAGAGAGTACAAAAACATGTCCCTAACTTAAAGGCATGAAAATGCCAAAAGTCAATTTTTTTTCTTTACACGAAAGTTCACAGGGCTAATTTTGAAATGTGTAGATATGTTCAGCATTTTATCATAAGGTTTAAATAGAAATGTATTGGAAAACCTCCATAATCATCTGTGTTCACATTAAAAATATCTCTCAGCTATAGATATCTTAACATCGGTCCACAATAACAGAATATAACAAACCAACTTTCCTATATAAAAAAAGGGGGGCAGTCAAGGTAAAAGGAAAGGGAAAAGGGGCCAATTGAGGGAATGAAAAGGTGAGAGAGGATGAAAACTGGAAGACATTAGAGGAAGATTTAGGAAGTAGATCCCTCCTCCCCTCATTTATTCCAACATGATTTTGTCTGCAATATTTCACATTATCAATTACCTGATTTTGTACTCTAAGCTGTTATGAACAAGATCTATAATTCTATATATCAATTTAAACATAAGATTTGAACATTCCTACATAATTTCAATTATCTCAAGGTTTCCAATGCCTGCCTAATTGTAACATCTTAAAACATTCAAAGTACACTCCACTGCATATTCAGTTCTTTTTATTTTTGTTAAAAGTTAGATAATGTTTAACTCATAGAAATTGATTGGTACCATGGGTGTGTCATCTGCAGCAGGCTTGAAGGCTTTTTCCTGTTTCCTCTTTGGAATCACAACCTCCTGGGCTCCTGAGATCCACCAGTTCTTGTACTCTGATAAATGGTAGTACATAACACAAGGAAATTATTTACATTTGTGTTCTTCATACAGTTCATGAACCAAGATGCAAAAGTAAGGTATAGCTTCATGCTCACAAACCACAAGTACAGAACAAATTTTGGTTTATTGAGTTTCCATGATAGACAGATTTAGAAATTTAACAATTATAACTGACCTGTGCTTGTAAAAACAAACTCTGTACCTTTGGTAACTGTTTTTTCATCCGGCATCACTTTTAAACAGTTAAGCTGCATGAGGAGTTCCGTAAACTTAGCAGCAGGCCAGATTCGATCATCCTTCGTTTCCTCTTCAGGTCTTTGGAAAAACCGGATAAATAGGTATTCACTGAATATTGGTCCCATGGAACCAGCAGGAGGCCAGGCCATCTTTTCTATCAACAGTGGGATCATTGGCTTACCGAGATTAACAGCGAGATTTACCTGAAGTCATTTATGACAAGAATAAATACAAATTCTTCCAACACTTTTAAAAGTTGCTTGTTGGGCCATATCAATGTATGACAACACGGTGTACCTCTCTGTTGCAGTTGGGTGATTTTGCGTACTTCTCCGTCACACAGGAAATGATGACTTTGGCAGCTCTGATTCCGGAGTCAATCTTCTCAAACAGCTTATCTCCGCCCCCCATCTGGCCCACATCCATCCAGCATTTATATCCGGCCATCTCCAGGTGACGACTGATCTGCTTGACCTCATTCTGGTGACCCCACTGGTAACTAAGGAAAATTTCAGGGGGTTCTGGGTAATCTACTGGTTCATCTGCTACTACTCCCTCTGAAAAAATGTAGTACATATATTGTTATGTTAAATACTTCAATATGATATCATCAACACAGCATCCTTCTTTAAAATCTTGCTTTTTAATATATTTCCCAAACAGACCTGCAGCTTTCATGGCGTTTTCTACAATAACAGCAGCATCCAAACGATTCATTTCCTGCAGAATATTCAGCACTCCTCTAGATGCCTCAAACGTTTTATGTGTGGCATACCATTCACTCAGCAGCGCCATGCAGGGATCTGATTGGGTGGCCCAACCTCTGATGTCATCAGGACTGTAACCAAGACGACTAGCCAGGAGTCTCCAATCATGTTCAGATTCTGGATTCATCAGTTTTGTTACATCTCGAGACCAAGTAGGTGCATTACTCATTGTCTGAAATATTGTGATTCTCTTGATTATATCAAGGTGACCTATTATGTATGATGTCATACTGATGTTTCTTACAATCTAATTAAAATTAGATTTGTAAATCAAGATCCTCTACAATACACTCCATACATATTTTTAAAGGTCATTTTCAATGTCTGTAATAAACTTAATTCCTTCAAAAATACTGGACCAAATTTCCTAGCTTCTCAAAGTTTTAGGACCAAGAATGTACATCCTTTTAATAGTACACATGTATTTGCTCCTCATCTTGAATTGCAAAAAATCAAAGAGAGCTGAGTCTTGTCTTGGTTAGCAGAGTGTTTATATCCACCTGAGCTATTGACAAACTTCAACTTGCAAAATAGAAAACCTAACCAGTCAATATCAGTATGGTTGCATTAGAATCAATGTAATATGAATACAGTAAATTATCACGCCTCAGACAAAATTGTTCAAATCTAATTGGTCAGATCTTGGTCACATGACGCCGTGAAAAAAACCGTATCATGCGAGTAAAATCCGTATTGGGCGAGTAATTTTATTTATCGTCGGGTTCGACTTGCAGCCGTGTCAAAAGGAAAGACATTTGACTAAGTTGTATGATATAGACCCCCCACATATACAGTTAGAGGTCTTCGACGTGATAAATTCGTTACACAGTTAGTTAGTGACCTGATACGGAAAAATACATGGTGTGAAAAGAAAACCCGTATCGGGCGAGGCGAAAACTAATAACATGGTCATAGTGAACCTCTGGGTCAATGAAAAACAATTCATTATAACCAAATTCTGTTATATTCAGTTTTGTAATTTTCCTCTCAAAGGGGAATAATTATCATTTCACAATAATCGTGAATTCATTATAAGCATGTTCGTTATAAGCATGTTTTACTGTACAGTGCTTGCCTTGACATGTTGACACGTTCTGTTGGCTCATTAAACCCAAGAAATCAAGATAGCATTGAACAGAAACAAAATACCTGTTTACATGATGGATTTCCTTTTCAGTTTCTTACAACAATGTCAGAAATGTTTAAGTATTTAGTAAACATGTCTCACCTTTTTATCCACCTCCTCCACTTTCACTTTTGTTTCTTCTAGGTCATCCTCCACAACATCAACCCTTTCATTGACCTCCTCTAGACCAGTCTTGACCTCCTTGATATCTTTACCATGCTCCTTGACCTCTCTGTGAACTTTATTCAGGACGACCTTGGTACCTGCTACACCAACCTCTACTTTTCCGATCTTTCCCGAATGGGCGTCAACATCCTCAACAACCTTCTCCAAACTGATTGAATAACCAATAAATAATAAGAATGGCAATATTGATTACATACAGTTTTAAAGTACAGTAAAACATGGATATAGCAAACCTCCAGGGCCAGGAAAAAACCCCAGTTCATTATGACCAGACTTGTTGATATTTTCCTCTCATAGAGGAATAGTTACACTTCACAATAAGTGTGAATTTGTAATATATATGTGCGCTATATAGAGTGTGTTTTATTGTATTGTTTAAGCTTTACTTAACTTGTAGGAAATGAATGACCATAAACTCCGGCAAAAATGACTTGAATGCAAGGGATTATCAACTACTATCAGGAGATTGGCCATTAGTATTTTACTACTGATGAGTCTTCTAGGTGACCTGACTTAGATTTAGCTACATGTACTTGTGAAACACCAGTCATTCTCTGCATTTATTTGAACTGTTTGTGCTGAACCGGGAGAGCAGCATGAATGGCCACAGATTTTCTTTAAACTTCATGCAGTGAGAGAATTGATTCTACTACTCAGTTGTGCTATGTTTGGTTGCCATGACAACAGGCCAAAACCTCTGCCAAATAATAAAATTTTGTAATGCAATAAGATATATTACATCATTATTTAGATTGTTTATTGTGAATATTTACTATGTTTATATCTTATCCTTATCTTTAGAATTACCATTTTTCCTTCATACACATTGAAAATCAATTATGGCATCATATTATATGAATATTTTTTTGTGAATATGTTATATTTTGGTTTAGAATCACCATTCTTCTACAAAGAAAAATTAATGATATGATTATTACTAAATCAATAGCAATTCAATATATTGATAGCTCAGAAAAGGCCAGGGAGGGGTTATTTAAGAAATAAAGTTTGTGTTTCAGTGTATGTTGCAGGATTAACCTCTGAGGTCGAGAAATGGTGTTTTGAAGCTGTGACTTTTTTATTTCAAACAACATTTCGATACTGAGGTTATCCTGCATCATCCATGAAAACAAAAACTTTATTTCTATTCTTTTACGACTCTGAAATATACAGCCGATCATTTAGCTATACAACTACGAATTGGGTCACTGTTAAGATGGCAGTTTCTGATACAGAAGACAAACCCTACCTGTTTTTGCTGATGAAAATAAATGGTATACTAGATCTATTTTACAAAATACTTCAAGTATTTGGTTTGATGTTGACAGATCATATCAACTGCTTTGAATACACATGCAGTCCAAGAAAACTACACAAACGTGGAAGAGGTTTAATTTGTCTGTGCATCAACCTGTTTACAAGTCTATTGATCTTGGAATGCAGACGATTGTTTTATATTAAATTACAAATGTTCTTCAGTCATTTATAAATTTGTTTTGCAAAATATATTTATTTATTCTTATGGTCATAAACTTTAATTATCAGTTATCAAAACATGAAGTGCAAGTGAGAGGGGTATCAATTATCTTATAATCGGTTATTACGTACTATGAAGGTATATTGCAGAATAATGACTGCAGCATTATTCTTTGCAATAGCCATTTAATGCAAGTTAGGTTTTAAAAAGTTATCTCCCCTTGCACAAAACATTTCATCAGAATTTACCAGGCGACCTAAATTTCTTTACAGATTATGATTGACAATTGTTTTATGCATCTTTTCACCAAAACCTTCTTTAAGAAATTGTCTTTTGTATTATGAAAGGTGAAGATAATGAACAGTGATCAATCTCATAACTCCTATAAGCGATACAAAATAGAAAGTTGTGCAGACATGGACCCCTGGATATACCAGAGGTGGGATCAGGTGCCTAGGAAGAGTAAGCATCCCCTGTTGACCATTCACACCCACTGTGAGCCCTATATCTTGATCAGGTAAATGGAGTTATCCATAGTCAAAATCACTGTGCCAAAAATGGCCTAAAAGTCAGTATGAAACACGCCAGACAGCATTTGACCCAATGATAGGATGTGTTGGCAAACTAGACAGTTATAATGACCATAGAATTTGTGAAATGCTGACTTTAAATGACTGAAACTGTTGAAACCTCAGCACCATCAACTTCTTTGTCAGTAGCCTGCCTTGTATTATTTTATGTGCTAAAAGCAAGTTTTTCCCATACAGTATACAGAATTAATAAGACAAAAATTTTAAAGTATATGGTTATTCTTTAAAAGTCAAGTGAATCATTTTCTACATGGATATCCTTTATATAAATGTAAAACCAGGGTTTTAATATCTAGTTTTTAGAATCTTAATTCTCCCTTGATAATTAAAGCAATAATATCTACAACTGTCTCGTTTCCTTGGTTACATCTGAAACAATGACCAGCTACAGCTATTGCTATAGAGAATTAGAGAAAAATCGGCACGTTATCTAATTATATCTTCAAGGAAACACCATCACTGAAATCATTGTCCAAAAGTTTCCATGTTATCCTAAACATCTTGTCTACCAATTGTCAATCCATTATTTTTGTTTATTTGTTTGGATGCATGAAATTGTTTTATTTGTTTGGATGCATGAAGTTGCTTTGTTTATTTGTTTGGATGCACAAAGTTGCTTTGTCTATTTGATTGGATGCATGAAGTTGCTTTGTTTATTTGTTTGGATGCATGAATTGCTTTGTTTATTTGTTTGGATGCATGAATTGCTTTGTTTATTTGTTTGGATGCATAAAGTTGCTTTGTTTATTTTTTTGGATGCACAAAGTTGCTTTGTCTATTTGTTTGGATGCATGAAGTTGCTTTGTTTATTTGTTTGGATGCATGAAGTTGCTTTGTTTATTTGTTTGGATGCATGAATTGCTTTGTTTATTTGTTTGGATGCATGAATTGCTTTGTTTATTTGTTTGGATGCATAAAGTTGCTTTGTTTATTTTTTTGGATGCATGAAGTTGCTTTGTTTATTTGTTTGGATGCACAAAGTTGCTTTGTTTATTTGTTTGGATGCATGAATTGCTTTGTTTATTTGTTTGGATGCATGAATTGCTTTGTTTATTTGTTTGGATGCATGAAGTTGCTTTGTCTATTTGTTTGGATGCATAAAGTTGCTTTGTTTATTTTTTTGGATGCACAAAGTTGCTTTGTCTATTTGTTTGGATGCATGAATTGCTTTGTTTATTTGTTTGGATGCATGAAGTTGCTTTGTTTATTTGTTTGGATGCATGAATTGCTTTGTTTATTTGTTTGGATGCATAAAGTTGCTTTGTTTATTTGTTTGGATGTATGAAATTGCTTTGTTTATTTGTTTGGATGCACAGTTATTTGTTTGGAAGCATGAAGTAATGTTTTGTTTATTTGGTTGATAAAAATCTGTGATTCAGATTGCCAAAAATAGTTTATAATTTAATAGTACAAAAAAAGAACGGACACTACAGTATTCTTGTCTGACCTTCTCCCTGCCATATCGTCCAAAAGATCCTGGGCCGCATCTTTCACTTGCGCTGTTGGAGCATCAGCCCTTTTTTTCTCTATTAGGGCTTTGTCATCCTCTGAAAAAACTTCTAAACCACGGATCTGCAACATTTCTCTCAGTCCCATCAATGCCGCGAACAAAACAGTATTATCATTGGAGCTCTTCAGCCTCTCTATGAAGAAGTTGTAAACAGGCATTTGACAGTTCTGTTAAAAAAATTACACTGATTTGTTTTGTCATTGCACATAAACTAAGACGTACACAATTCACATAATATTAAATATACAGTCAAACATCGTTATCTCAAAATTGATGGTGCTTAAAAAAAACTTTAAGATATCCAAGCGTTTAAGATATTGAAGATAAAATACTTAAAGAAAATATAGTTGAGACTTCCAAATCTTTAACATTTCCATGTTATTTCAGCAGCCACACTGAACCTACCTCACTGACAGCCACCCTGAACCTACCTCACTCACTCAGCCACACTGAATCTACCTCACTGACAGCCACCCTGAACCTACCTCACTGACATCAGTCACCCTGAACCTACCTCACTGACAGCAGCCACACTGAACCTACCTCACTGACAGCCACCCTGAACCTACCTCATTGACATCAGTCACCCTGAACCTACCTCACTGACAGCCACCCTGAACCTACCTCACTGACTCAGCCACACTGAACCTACCTCACTGACAGTCACCTTGAACCTACCTCACTGACAGCAGCCACACTGAACCTACCTCACTGACAGCAGCCACACTGAACCTACCTCACTGACAGCAGCCACCCTGAACCTACCTCACTGACAGCCACCTTGAACCTACCTCACTGACAGCAGCCACACTGAACCTACCTCACTGACAGCCACCCTGAACCTACCTCATTGACATCAGTCACACTGAACCTACCTCACTGACAGCAGCCACCCTGAACCTACCTCATTGACATCAGTCACACTGAATCTACCTCACTGACTCAGCCACACTGAACCTACCTCGCTGACAGCAGCCACCCTGAACCTACCTCACTGACACCCTGAACCTACCTCACTGACAGCAGCCACATTGAACCTACCTCACTGACAGTAGCCGCCCTGAACCTACCTCACTGACAGCCACCCTGAACCTACCTCATTGACATCAGTCACACTGAACCTACCTCACTGACAGCAGCCGCCCTGAACCTACCTCACTGACAGCCACCCTGAACCTACCTCACTGATATCAGTCACACTGAACCTACCTCACTGACAGCAGCCACCCTGAACCTACCTCACTAACAGCAGCCACACTGAACCTACCTCGCTGACAGCAGCCACCCTGGTGATAATATTCATATGGTAGTTGGCCATATTCTCCATAAAATGCTCTGGATTTAACAGAGGGATAGGAATGAATGGCTCAATTAATTCAGGTCGAGACTTGGACAATGCATCCATGTACATCATGACTGGAATGTTAGCTGTGAGGTCCATATAATGAACCTCAAAAAAGAACTTCATGGCTTCTGGTGTAAATGCCTTCAAGAGAAAAAAACAAAACAAAACAAACAATAATGTGAACACCAAAATTAACCTATATACCTACACACATCTCTAATATACAGCGTTAAAATTAACATATATACCTACACACATCTCTAATATACAGCGTTAAAATTAACCTATATACCTACACACATCTCTAATATACAGCGTTAAAATTAACCTATATACCTACACACATCTCTAATATACAGCGTCAAAATTAACCTATATACCTACACACATCTCTAATATACAGCGTCAAAATTAACCTATATACCTACACACATCTCTAATATACAGCGTCAAAATTAACCTATATACCTACACACATCTCTAATATACAGCGTCAAAATTAACCTATATACCTACACACATCTCTAATATACAGCGTCAAAATTAACCTATATACCTACACACATCTCTAATATACAGCGTCAAAATTAACCTATATACCTACACACATCTCTAATATACAGCGTCAAAATTAACCTATATACCTACACACATCTCTAATATACAGCGTCAAAATTAACCTATATACCTACACACATCTCTAATATACAGCGTCAAAATTAACATATATACCTACACACATCTCTAATATACAGCGTTAAAATTAACATATATACCTACACACATCTCTAATATACAGCGTCAAAATTAACATATATACCTACACACATCTCTAATATACAGCGTCAAAATTAACATATATACCTACACACATCTCTAATATACAGCGTCAAAATTAACATATATACCTACACACATCTCTAATATACAGCGTCAAAATTAACATATATACCTACACACATCTCTAATATACAGCGTCAAAATTAACATATATACCTACACACATCTCTAATATACAGCGTCAAAATTAACATATATACCTACACACATCTCTAATATACAGCGTCAAAATTAACATATATACCTACACACATCTCTAATATACAGCGTTAAAATTAACATATATACCTACACACATCTCTAATATACAGCGTCAAAATTAACATATATACCTACACACATCTCTAATATACAGCGTCAAAATTAACATATATACCTACACACATCTCTAATATACAGCGTTAAAATTATACATGCTATTATTTTCCTTATCTTCACTTACTGTACAATTATTTATAAGAAATAATTTAAAAGTGTGTATGTATAGAAAAGAATCATAGTTCATTTGTTTGCAATCTGCAAAACAAAGAGGGTCCAAGATTTGTAGTACAAGGTATACATGTACCAGTGTTAATTAACACTTTGGAATCAGAGGCATGAAAGTGTTTACAAAGTTATTATTTGAGATTTTATCCTTCATTATACATGTATAAAAAATAATGGATTTTATGCCTTATGCAAGTTTTGGTGTAATAGTTTAATATCAGACACAGGTTGAGTTCTGAAGTTGAAGTTAAAGGTCAGTGCATAGACTTATGAAAAATAAAACTGGGCTGAATAATGGAGGAACTTCAATACTTTGATTTAAAATTGTAAAAATTTGATACTGTTGTAAACTAAAGGAAAAACTTTGATTTACTGTTGTTTATTATTAATTAATGTGACAGAGTTTGTTGTTTAATTAAATATTTTTGACCATTTTTTCTCTGTACAGTTAACGCTCGATAAACCATCACCTTTTGTTCTTTTGAATTTATGGCGTTATAACGAATTTGGCGATGAATTGAATTTCCGCCATCTTGGGGAGAAAGAGTTACTTTTATTGTATATGTAAGAGTTATCTATCCTTTTCGTACAAACTTAATAAAAAAATATCTCGCAATTATTTTTCCAAATTTTCTAGCATGATTAAAATAGATTTATCAATAATAAAGCTTCATTTCAAAACAATACACATACAAGACACATATACACAGTATGTTTCAAGTAATTTATAAAACATGTTCATTGTCGGTATTTAACGCAACGCATGGCTGTTTCCTGGTAGGTGAGCCGTCATTAACTGGATGAAGATCAATGAGTATTTCGCCCTTTGCAGCCAAAATATCACCCATTGTCCTCTTTTTTATGGACTTTTCTCATAAACAGTAGAATAATTGGAGATTTCCTGTTGTGTACATTTCGGATTGTTTCCGTGGTATGTAATAATTTGCTTGTTTTCTTAGCAATTCAACAGAAATTCCTCTTTTGTGGCGAAGCCACAGCTAAACTGAAATATTTTTCGATGAGGTAAAAACAACAAGACTACAGTTCCTATTAAGTAATTATCTTGTATATTTGATACTGGGTACCTTCTGCCCAGGTGTACGCCGGAGATCGATAATGACCAATTTCCCGCATCACTGATCACATGCACCCATGGCGGTTTATCGAAATAATTAACACTTTGATATAAACTTTTGTACTAAAAATACTGTGGCAAATGGCGATAGCGAATTTGGCGTTTTAATGAGAATTTTAAGTAATAGGAAAAATGTTCTTAGAAAAATGCGGCGTTATAACGAAAATGGCGATGAATTGAGTGGCGATAATTCGAGAATTAACTGTATATTCATCTGTCTTAACTACTATAGTATTCAAGTAACTAGAAAGGAATCTACTGGACGCCCAGTCAATAGTTCGCTAATTTTGGAACGGAAATGTGTTGACAGGAAAATGTGGTATTAGTTTTAAATTCATAAACTAATGTGCTGTGTCAGTAAGGTTCCCAGGGCAGGAAATATTCATACAGTATGTTTAAGTATTTAGATTTTCTTCAGCAGAGATTTCAATCAGTCCCATTTCAGTAGAGCAGTAACCTGTAGTCATATATCTGGTTGAAATATTTGTGTTCTATGTCCAGAAATAAAATGAGAACAATGGTTGCATGTCATAAACGTATTTGTTTCGAAAAACATAATCTTCATGATGAAATATCTACATTTTCAATTATTTCACCATTCAAATTGTAATGATAGCAATTACCTCAAGAATACAATGCATTTCTTAACTTAGTGTGCATGAATCCTGGTGAATATAGTACATGTATTTTCATGGCTGGGAAATCAAACATAAACGAAAGTAGAATGTAATAATAAGACATAAATTTCAGTTTTGAAAATAATCATGAAGGTAGGAACTGCAATGCTTCATGACTATGGAGCGCCAAATTAACATAAACTCAAATAATTGAAGATATCTTCAATTATTTGAAGATATCATTAATTCATTTGATGCGCGCAACAATTGAATTAAAGATCTCTTCAAATAATTAATGATATTTCAATTCTGAATTATTGCGCGCATTAAATGAATTGATGATAGCATTAATTCTTCTGCTGAATTGATGCGCGCTTTAATTGAATTAATGATCTCTTCAAATGAATTAATGATATCAACAATTGAATTGATGCACACTACAATTCAATTAAAGAGAGCAATAATTGATATAATGCGCGCATTAAATCAATTGATGAGAGCAATAATTGAATTGATGCGTGCATTAATCCATTTGATGAGAACAATAATGGATTTAATGTGCGCATTAATTCAATTATTAAATTGCTCTCTTCAATTGAATCAATGATATCTTTAATTCATTTGAAGAGAGCAATAATTCTTTTAGAGAGAGCAACTAAATAATTAAAGATATCTTCAATTCAACATATCCACAATTGAATTAATGATCTCTCTAATTGAATTGTTGCTCTCTTTAAAAGAATTGATGCGCGCATTAATTCCTTATACAAAAGCATTGTAAATAATTAAAGATATCTTCAATTGAATTAAAGATATCATCAAATTATTTATACCGAGCTCTAAATCAATTATTGCGAGCAATATTTCTACGAAATTAATGCTCTCATCAATTGAATTGAAGAGAGCAATAATTGAATTAATGCGCACATCAAATCTATTATTGCTCTCATTAATTCAATTGATGCTCTCATCAATTGAATTGAAGAGAGCAATAATTGAATTAATGCATGCATTAAATCAATTATTGCTCTCATCAATTGAATTGATGCTCGCATTAATTCAATTGATGAGAGCAATAATTGAATTGAAGCGCGCATTAATTCATTTGATGAGAGCAATAATTGATTTAATGCGCGCATTAATTCAATTAAAGAGAGCAATAATTGAATTGATGATATCTTCAAATAATTGAAGATATCTTCAATTATTTGACTTTATGTTAATTTGGCGCTCCATACATGACGGCATACTTTTCATGAAGCGTATTATATAAGCATGAAGCATCGCAGCTCAATTCTTAAATATACGTACAGTGTATTTATATTTTTGCATAATGAAATACTATATTAGATGATAAAACTGTTATTTAATGTCGGACCAGCCAACAGATCAGTGGCCCTTTTCAGAAAATATCTTATAATCAAGATGAAAAATTTCATCCCTGTAAAGCAGTTTTATAATTCTTTGCTCATATACATGTATTTCTGAATGAGCAAAACTAAGTATATATATATATATATATATATATATATATATATATATATATATATATCTGTGTGTGTGTGTGTGTGTGTACATAGGTGATAACACTTATACTCTTAATTAGGGCATAGTTGCTGAGTCAGTTGAGTGTAAGCAGAGACAAACCCTAACCCTTATTGCTAGGTTCTATAACCCTTGGCCTTGGGTAATTGCATTCTATATTATTTAGGTCCGGATCATTAATGATTGGGCTTGATGTAGGTTTACAGTCCGAGTCACCAGATAATCTAATGAGTGGTACAAATCTGGATACTTAATAAACACAAGTACCAGCAACTACAATGAGTTGCTCTTGATCTGAAATATGCAACACATGACCATTCATTCAAAATCATATACCCCTGGTTGTGTTTCTGCGATTTTCTTCAACAGTAGACCCTGCATGACAATAGCGCTTGTCTGCTTATCTTTGGCAAATGCTTCAAGCAGTTGATCAAATCGCTTAGCAAATTCCTTTGGACTGATATTGTAGACTGCCTCTAGATTCACTGTAATCAAGAACATGTAGATATTAACTGTATAACATGAAACAACTTTTCAACAAAAAGTTTTGAAGAAATGAAATAACTGCGACTGTGATGTTGTTCTCTATAGATGTTTTAGAGCTGAATAAAATGAAGGGTTTTTTTTGCAGTTCAGTTCTTTGTTGTGTTCCAATTCATTTACAAAAAGTCTGTCAATCTATCAATATGTTACTGTTGTCATTTAAGCTTCATGTCTGGTTAACGACAAACGCAAAACAATTAATGACAAGCATTGCAGAGACAGTAACAGGATACTGATGGATATAACAATGTAAAAAATTGATCTCACTCATTATCTAAATTACTATCAAAATTAAAACACTTATATGGAAAGAAAAAGTGATTTTCCATGGACACAGGAAATTACCACATAAAATTGCAATTTCACCAAAAGAGTACAAAATTACAAGTATACTTTGAAAATGCACTGTGCTCTTTTACTAATGTGACTGAATCTACAAATAAATGAAATATCATAGTACCTAAGAGGTTTGCATCAGGATGTTCACAATAATAAACAATCAGGGTCCCAATGTCATCAGGCTCGTATAATTCAGAAGCCTTTTTGCCAACGACAAAGAGAAACCATGAACACATCTCTTCAATTTCATCATCTTCATGTTCGGAGAGAAGACGTTGAATACTTGGAATAAGTGGCTTCAACCGTTCAATGTTTCCATTATCACTCTTCTGTGTAGATAAAAGTGTATTTCCATTAATGTATGAGTACTATCTCAATATTTACAAGTCACCAATTATCAGTATTACTTTAACAATACAGGAATCAAATTATGGAGATTTAATGACAATGTAGCAATTCAAGTGTATTTCCTGAAAGAGCATAAAAGATAATCATGTTATCTGGTTAAAATCAAATGTTATGTTATATTCTCTCCCTGCAAATATGACTTTAAACAACAATGATTCTTTTAGGTATTTAAGATAATATGGTTTCCATGAACTATTTGATTTCAACCATATTCATAGATATAGATGTCATTGGCTGCCTACAGATATACTAATTAAAATACATACACATACTAGATTTCATCCCTCTAGAACCCAATCATGTCCCCACATTCCTAGGCTTTATACACATAGATTTCACCCCTCTAGACCCCGATTATGTCCCACATTCCTAGGTTTTATACACATAGATTTCATCCCTCTAGAACCCAATTATGTCCCCACATTCCTAAGTTTTATACACAAAGATTTCACCCCTCTAGAACCCGATCATATCCCCACATTCCTAGGTTTTATACACATAGATTTCACCCCTCTAGAACCCGATCATGTCCCCACATTCCTAGGTTTTATACACATAGATTTCACCCCTCTAGAACCTGATCATGTTCCCACATTCCTAGGTTTTATATGCATAGATTTCACCCCTCTAGAACCCGGTTATGTCCCACATTCCTAGGTTTTATTCACATAGATTTCACCCCTCTAGAACCCAATCATGTCCCCATATTCCTAGGTTTTATACACATAGATTTCATCCCTCTAGAATTTGATCATGTCCCCACACTCCTAGGTTTTATATGCATAGATTTCACCCCTCCAGAATTTGATCATGTCCCCACACTCCTAGGTTTTATACACATAGATTTCATCCCTCTAGAATTTGATCAGTGTCCCCACATTCCTAGGTTTTATACACATAGATTTCACCCCTCAAGAACCCGATCATATTCCCATATTCCTAGGTTTTATACACATAGATTTCACCCCCCTAGAACCCAATCATGTCCCCACATTCCTAGGTTTTATACATAGATTTCATACCTCTAGAATCCGCTTATGTCCCCACATTCCTAGGTTTTATACACATAGATTTCATCCCTCTAGAATTTGATCATGTCCCCACATTCCTAGGCTAATTTTATACACATAGATTTCACCCCTCTAGAACCCGCTTATGTCCCCACACTCCTAGGTTTTATACGCATAGATTTCATCCCTCTAGAATTTTATCATGTCCCCACATTCCTAGGCTTTATACACATAGATTTCACCCTTCTAGAATTTGATCATGTCTCCACATTCCTAGGTTTTATACGCATAGATTTCACCCCTCTAAAACCCAATCATGTCCCCACATTCCTAGGTTTTATACAAATAGATTTCATACCTCTAGAACCCGCTTATGTTCCCACACTCCTAGGTTTTATACGCATAGATTTCATCCCTCTAGAATTTGATCATGTCCCCACATTCCTAGGTTTTATACACATAGATTTCACCCCTCTAGAACCGCTTATGTCCCCACATTCCTAGGTTTTATACACATAGATTTCACCCCTCTAGAATTTGATCATGTCCCCACACTCCTAGGTTTTATATGCATAGATTTCACCCCTCTAGAACCCGGTTATGTCCCCACACTCCTAGGTTTTATACGCATAGATTTCATCCCTCTGGCATCCTATTACGCCTCTTTGTTAATCCTTGTTTATTTACATGTACATAGATTTCATTGGTATATATGGAATCTTACAATGCTAAAAGTCATATACCATAAAGTTATTTCTAATAAAGTACTATAAGTATGTGCAATGTTTAGTGAGAAATGGGTTTTTGGTCTGTATTTAGTATAAACTCTTAACTAAATCTGAAATAATATCAACAAGCATTTAATGACGTAACTGATCTAGCAGACGGTAATCTCCTCTTCCTTTAAAGTTGCTATGAACAAACTTGTATAAACTGTTTTAGAATGACTGAAAATTCATTGAATAAAATGCATGATACCATATATACTCGCCTATAAGTCGTATTTTTGGGAGTTAAAATTTGATCCAAAACTCTATATCCAACTTATAGGCAAGTCCTAAGAAGAATAGTATTTTTCTGGACGACATAATGTATAGTATTTGTTAATGATATAATTGGTAATGATTATGCTGATTCTGCACCGCACACTATGAGTAACATCACAAAAGACAATATCAACGACCAGTCCGAAAATCCATATCACATATCAGGCCGGCATGCAAAAATGCAATAGCTGGAAATTACGTATTCGCTCGTAACAATCACCATGTATCAATGTTTTTGCCATGGTAAATCAATGTTTTTACTGTAGTAAATAAATGTATGAGAGTTTTTACCATAGTTAATCATAATTGATATATCAAATTTTTTACATGCACCATGCATATATAGCTAATCAATGTATCAGAGTTATTCAATGTACCAAAGTTTTTTACTACAGTAAATCATTGCATCAAGGTTTTTACCATAGAAAAATACTGTATCAAATATTCCTTGATTTGCCTTTAAAATGCAAAAATGTAACTCGGATGTGATAACAAGAATATCATTTTATAAAATCAGCTTTCAAACTCCTTATCAACTTAAAAAAACTCATCAAAAATACTATCCTGTTTGTATGAAATATATAAGCATAAAAAATTGCAGTATATGATATATAGAATATTACATGCCAAAAATCCATATCATATGTCATATCATCCCTCAGGCCCTCGAGCTGATATGGGCCCACTTGGACTGATATGACATATGATATGGATTTTAGCATGTAATATTCTCTATTCAAACAACTTTGTACTCTGATGATTATCATGATTAATGTTGACTGGACATATATTATTCATGTATTCTATTAGATTGCATAAAGTACAAGTATTTACATGTTCTAATGATCCATTTATCTTTAAGGATATGCGGGACGATGATCACGTGATGGCTGCGAATTCATTATAAATTTAGAACCGGATTCAGCGTAGTTAAAGCTTCCCAAGAAAAATCACAATGCTTTACAGACACACTATATGATGTCAAAATAAAAAAGTACGTCACACTGTTGTATCACGTTGAAAATGTCATCATATGTTGTCGTAATTTGCTACCACTACCCAAGTGTCACGTGTAAATCTGTTGACTGAATTCTTGTCAAATGATATTTCTATTTGATATTAATTAGAAGTCTCCCTTTTCATATACATTGTATATATTATATGTATTTTCATGCTGCCCTTTGAGGACCCTTGATTGGAAAATAAAATATGTTCCATGTTCTATATAGTATGCGCCACGGTAATTTTGATAGTATAGCCTATCGAGTCACTGAATTCGCCCCTAATGTATGCAATTTGCATCTAGGCATTTAGAAAAAGAAAGTCAATCTTGCATAAACAATGACTCGGTGCAAGTGTAAGATGATGATCGTTTGTTGACATTTACGATAGTTGTGTGAAACTAAAACTGGACACATATTTCTCTGAATCTTGCTTGGGAATTAAAGGAACGAATTACATGTATTCTGGTGCTTTTATAATCGATCTCTGTGAAAAATACACACACACACTCGTATGACGAAGATCTATACTTTTGGTCAAATATTAACGTCCATGCTAGGAATGTTTAATTTTCCCAAGCATTTTCATGTAAATCTTAAAGTACGCTTTACCTCTCTAACTATTTTAGATTTCAAATCATTTTTACCAACTTTACGAAACACTGCTGCGGAAATCAGGTAACTAATGTAAAAAAAATATATAATACACGTCGGAATGTATGCGAGAAGCAGACGTGTGAAAAAGAAAAAGGTGCAACTTGTCACAATGTGTGCGACACATAAATTCCTTGAAAAATAGCATGGAGATGATCAAGCGACACTATAGCTACCATGGCCACGGAAGTGCTGTTGGTCTTGTAAACGAAGTGGTAGCTCATATTGACGTTAACTAGACCTAACCCCGTGGTTTGAAGGATCGAAGACGAATTGTAGAGCTAGACGTTTTGTCCGAAGCCATGTCATGTATAATATATACATGTATATTTTTAAAAAATTAACTCAATTTTTGTTCACTTATTATAATCATGAAAATTCTAAACATTTCAATAGGTTCAAAACAAATATAGTTTCCAACAATGTATTCCAAAATAGGCATGAAGAATTATAGTCGAAAAGGGGGGGTAATTCAAAACTTATTACCTCCCTTGTACACCTAGAAAGTGGCCATGAAATTCATACAAATTGTAAAGGACATCCCAAAGGTGCTTCATGAAAAAAATGAAAAAAATATTTACATGTATTGACTAGTTATTTTTGGCCACATCGTCCCACATGTGTTACTGTTATTGAAATTGATTTGTTGGGAAAATGAATAGATAGTGGTGCATTTCTCAAAATATTATTTGGAAAAGAGTTGAAAATATTAGAGCACTGCAGATTTGAAATTGTCAACCGATTCTTGCAAAAAAGTTATACCGACTTATAAGCGGGTCAATTAATGGCAAATCCCTCCAAAATATTTTTAAAAATATACAATCGACTTATAGGCAAACCAACTTATAGGCGAGTATATATGGTCGCTTTTTATTTTCTTATGAGGATTTACCTTATTTTAAAACTGAATCCCTATTATCAACATCACATTGTAAACTTAATTGGAACCCATACTTATAGTTCTCATCTACATCTATAACTGCTGTTCAGTATCCTTAGATTGTGGATAATCCTAAATACTACAAAATACAAAACTTAAATCCCAGCAAAATTTAACAAGAGGTACTGTGAGCAATGCTCACTAAGAATACCCCCCGCTTACCCCAATCTCCCAAAGGGTGTTGGTAATAGGTATAAACTACCTCTTTTCTGAGTGTAAAAAACAAATGGCATGACAAACCGAACCATATTGCTACTTCGATGTCCAGTGCGCTTGACCTTTGACCTTTTGACCCCAAAATCAATAGGGAACATTTTCATTGCATGGGTAGTCCATATGTATGATATGGTGACTGTAGGTGGAAAGGATAACGTTTTAGAGCCCGGAAACCATATTGCTACTTCGATGTCCAGTGTGCGTGACCTTTGACCTTTTGACCCCAAAATCAATAGGGAACATCTTCATCCCATGGGTAGTCCAAATGTATGATATGGTGACTGTAGGTGGAAAGGATAACGCTTTAGAGCCCGGAAACCATATTGCTACTTTGATGTCCAGTGCACGTGACCTTTGACCTTTTGACCCCAAAATCGATAGGGAACATTTTCATCCCATGGGTAGTCCATATGTATGATATGGTGACTGTAGGTGGAAAGGATAACGCTTTAGAGCCTAGAAACCATATTGCTACTTCGATGTCCAGTGTGCGTGACCTTTGACCTTTTGACCCCAAAATCAATAGGGAACATCTTCATCCCATGGGTAGTCCAAATGTATGATATGGTGACGGTAGGTGGAAAGGATAACGCTTTAGAGCCCGGAAACCATATTGCTACTTCGATGTCCAGTGCGCTTGACCTTTGACCTTTTGACCCCAAAATCGATAGGGAACATCTTCATCCCATGGGTAGTCCATATGTATGATATGGTGACGGTAGGTGGAAAGGATAACGCTTTAGAGCCCGGAAACCATATTGCTACTTCGATGTCCAGTGCGCTTGACCTTTGACCTTTTGACCCCAAAATCGATAGGGAACATCTTCATCCCATGGGTAGTCCATATGTATGATATGGTGACTGTAGGTGGAAAGGATAACACTTTAGAGCCCGGAAACCATATTGCTACTTCGATGTCCATTGCGCTTGACCTTTGACCTTTTGACCCCAAAATCGATAGGGAACATCTTCATCCCATGGGTAGTCCATATATATGATATGGTGACGGTAGGTGGAAAGGATAATGCTTTAGAGTCCGGAAACCATTGCGTCTACAGACGGACGGACGGACGGACAGACGGACAACCCGATTCCAGTATACCCCCCCCACAACTTGTTGCGGGGGGTATAATGATTTTATGAGACTATATAATGGACCACCTTAGCTTCAATAATTATCGACTGAATCAGCTCTTAATCTTCACTACACAAGCAGCATGGAAGTTTTTCAATTCTCCCCACTTGGATCTGGAGGAAAAATGATAAACAACTGTACCATATCCTCAAAATTTCCTAGTTATGTCCCCCTAAAAAAGGGTGTTGTTTCTTCTTTTGAAGTAACTGAATAAATTAAAACATTTTACCCAGAACAATTTCTGCAGTTTTGTTGAAATTATTCACATATTTTTGAAAACATACTCAAAGATGAAAAAAGTATATGCCAGAGATATGCATGGACAGTGCACACTAGCGACCACACAAAATATATAATAATAATGATAAAATGCTGCAGCTTAAGTAGTTAGTACTATCAGTCTCAGGTCAAAAGTACAGTAGAATACCATCACTATGCTGCATTACTAAGAAAAAGTTTGCAAAATGGGTTTGTCATATTCAACTATGGAAATTTCAATACTTAAAAATTCTTGTGATTGCTTCTAGAAAATCAATAAACAACTGCAATCCTTTTTTTTTTTTTTTTTAAAACTCTACAATTTACCTACACATTTCATTCATTGAAAACCAACCTTTGTTACATGTAGAACAAGATGTGTTTGTGAAACACAAATGCCCCCGATAATGGCCAATTCCAAAGATGGCCAAGATCACAAGGACAAATATCTTCGTACCAGTAGAAAGATCTTGTCACAAGAAATGCTCAGGTGCAATATGAAAGCTCTAATATTTACCATTTAGAAGTTATGACCAATGTAAACCAAATTTAAAAGTAGGTCAAACTCCCAAGTCAACATCACAAGGTCAACAAGGTACTCACGGAAAGGTCTTGTCACAAGGAATACTCATGTGAAATATCAAAGCTCTAGCATTCACAGTTCAAAAGTTACTGGCAAAGGTTAAAGTTTTCAAAAAGTAGGTCAAACTCCAAGGTCAAGGTCACAGGGTTGAAATGTTGTCACCTACGAAAAGGTCTTGTCACAAGGAATACTCATGTGAAATATCAAAGCTCTAGCACTTACTGTTCAAAAGTTATTGGCAAGGTTTTAGTTTCAAAAAGTAGGTAAAACTCCAAGGTCAAAGTCACAGGGTCAAAAATGTTGTCACCTACGAAAAGGTCTTGTCACAAGGAATACTCATGTGAAATATCAAAGCTCTAGCACTTACTGTTCAAAAGTTATTAGCAAGGTTAAAGTTTCAGACAGAATGACAGAATTACAGAATGGGGACAGACAGGACAAAAACAATAGGCCCCCTGATCTTCGATATCGGGGGCCTAAAAAGTTACAGCAGCTTACCGCCCTGGCAAATGTTAACAATATAGATGTGGCAATAACTCCATAAAGATTAAGTTCATCAGCTTCCTCATCATAAATGTCCCGGTCTTCACTGATACTGTACAGAATGATGTCAACTATTGTTTGGTCCACTTTCTCATCATCGAATTGGGCACTTGAACACAAGATACATTCATTATATATGCATCATAATATTAGATATGTTACATCACCATGAGGCTGCATGATGATGGTTTGAGAAAAATTAAAATAAAAGGTTTCAGGTTGTTGTGTTAACTTTTTATAATGCCAGTGGCGACACATTAGTATTGCCAATAAGACAGATGTTTGCGACTATAAATCAACATTAACGTTTGCAAAAAACAAATGAAAAATTCTAATGCTATTTCACACTTAGCTTGATGTTTATGCCTTATAGTGTTACATAATAATAAGTCACCAAAATATTTACATTTGATGTTGTTTTTGCCTTAATTCTACTAAGTTCTATGACTTATTCATGCCCGCATAAGGATTGCAGATTTTACAGGGAGGTAACTTGCTCATCACCCCCTATAATGCCAAAAACTCCAAAATGATTTGGACAAAGTATTGTGGGTTTTCTATATACATTGTACTAACATTATGGTGGCAGATGACGTCCCATCTTGTCATTTTGTGGTGCGTGTACAAATGTTTAAAAATATGGATATGACTCAGAGGCACTTCCTTATCATCCGTGTTGTATTTTTAACTCGGATACATAATGTAAAAACGTTGTTTTTCTAGTCAAATTTTTTTCACTGAACCAGTGCTTTTTGGCATAATCTTGTCCCTAGTCTATCTATTCTGACTGTATATACATTTGTTTATTGTCATTTATTGAATTTTTATTTGAATAAATGACCATTCTTATTCCTTTACTCTTATGATTTCACAGGGCTGACAAACAAACATAAATAGTTTTCTCATGCCGCTTCAATTCCAAACAGTTTAAAATGTTGAATTTTTTTTAACAGTATTTTATTATGTACATGTATAACATGTAATAAGGATTAGGCACCAGGCAGCATCTATATAAGCCTTCTCCTTTAAAGACCCCCAAAAAACACCATATGGTTGCTCCACGGATCACTGAATGTGGGCGGAGCTTATCCATGGTCAATGTTATTTACCTGGAATTTACCTGGCCAAGAGATCAGTTGTTGATGTGTATATTTTTATGATATACACAGGAAATTTCTCAGGTTATTACAAATTATGCTTAGTGTCTTGATTTGTGCAAAAAAAAAAAAAAAAATTAAAATTTCTACCTACATGCATACCGCATTTCTATTTCCCGTAAACCTTCAAACTTGGCCATATTTATGTATTGCAAATGACAGGTTTAGCCCATTTCTAAACCTTTGCTTTTTAAAACTTCTAATTAAATTGTTATATATCGTATATAAATATTTTCCTAAATATGATATTACCCGGCGTTTCCGGGCACTTCCTGGTGTCCTGGGAGTTCGCGGTGTCGTGGGTGTAGTAGGTAAAATATCCATGTTTCGAGAGAATGAATAAATCCAAGTCGATCTGTGTACATGTACAACCAAATGAAGAATGATCAAGATACCCCTCAATATGGGCCGTCTGTAGGGTTTCTGTAGCTGTAGTGTTTGCGTAATGGTGGTATCCCAAACAGAAGCTGACACGAAGTCTACCCCCCCCCCCTCCTCTCTCTCTCTCTCTCTCTCTTTAGGGTTTCTGTGGATGTAGTGTTTGTGTAACGATGGCATCCCAAACAGAAACTGACACGAAGTCTACACCCCCTCCTCTCTCTCTCTTTAGGGTTTCTGTGGACATAGTGTTTGTGTAACGATGGTATCCCAAACAAAAGCTGACACATAGCTAGTCTACCCCCCCCCCCCCCCCCCCCCCCCATTCTCTCTCTTCCTTATTCCCAATCATTGACTAAATGAGTAATTATTGTCATACGTATGCAACACTATTGCCATGCCATATTATTTCATCTATATTATTGCTACAGTTTTACATATTTCTCTCTCTCTCTCTCTCTTTCTTTATAAATATAAAACTGTGATAACTTATAAATAGCTCAATAACTCTCTCTCTCTCTCTCTCTCTCTCTCTCTCTCTCTCTCTCTCTCTCTCTTTTATCTTTATAAATAGAAAACCGGGATAAATTATAAATAGAAATATCTCAATAACTCTCTCTCTCTATAAATATAAAGCTGTGATAAATTATGAATAGAAATATCTCAGTAACTCTCTCTCTCTCTCTCTCTCTCTCTCTCTCTCTAAATATAAAGCCGTGATAAATTATAAATAGAAATATCTCAATAACTTATTTATGCTTTTTTACTATTGTTTGATTTCTGATTGTGTAATTTATAATAATCCATGTGGTATCTCAAACAGAAGCATTTTTTTTAACTACTGTAACAGTTTTACGCATGGGCAATATAACCATTCATTATACATGTTGATGTGCTGCGTCAATAAAGAATTGTTCATGTTTTTATAAATATAAAGCCACAATAAATCATTAATAGAAAATATTCCAATAACTTATGTTTGTTTGGTTGTTTTTTTTTATTATTATTATTGTTTGATTTCTGATTGTTTAATCTATAATACATGTATAAAGATGGAGAGAGAAAATACGATGATAAATTGCATTGTATAGGGGACATTAGAAATTAAATATTCTAGGTGCGAGTCAATGCTATCAAAACTCAGGTATACTGGGGCTTTCCTGGAGATCTGAAGACTGTTGGTCATCATTAGGCATGATTGTTATCAAAACATCTGTCTGAGGTAGCTGTAGACCATGGTCTCTGCAAATGTCAATCAACCTAAGCTCTATTGTTAAAAGTTTGATTGACCAGCGGCTTATCATTGATCGCAACACAGGTAAAATTTGGGGGCGTTAACTTAAAGTTGGGTCTTTAAGGTACACTTGGTAAAGTCCACATAATGATGTACATGAGAAATTACAAATGAATATATATATATATGATGATTGATGATAGTATATCATATTAATATCAATATATATTCATGAAGTAAAAAAAATTGAGAGTACTGACTCAACAGGATAAGAACAGACACATACATAAAGAACTTGCATGTATTAAATGCATTTTTCAAAATCTTTTGCTTTCCAGAATGTATTTCTAAATTTAACCTATTCAAAAATGTGTATGTTGTCTTTGAACTCAAGATTCTCATCACCACTGAGCAATAACTTTAATGATATGGGAACTTGCAATTGCATTGCATTTATTGACTCTAAAAGAGTAATTCTTTGTACTGAGAACTAAACACATTCAAATAAAAAATGATAAGCATTTTCAGTAGGGTGACCACACATATCACAAGTAGCATGTTGAATATTTCAGGGAATTTGAAAGAAAATGGTGGTAAAACATACTTACTCCAGGTATATGGGTGCAAAAAGGTAATTTATAAACTCTCTGCCAAGACGGTTTTGCTTTGAGTTGTCCCAGGGAACATTGTCATCCTTCAGGAGTGCAAGAAAACGTTCCAAGTAATGTCCATACAAATTTTTGTTGTTCTGTAACATATGGGCAGACAAAATGTTTATAAACTGTGAAATTCTTTAAATAACCTGCATATACCTAAAGTACATACCAAAAAAGTTAAAATTCCACAGAGCCAAGAATCAAATATCAGAAAAATAACAAGAGGACCACGGGCCTTATCATATTTTAAAATTACCTGAGTGTGAGTTAAAAGGCCATACTAATTTTCCTGTTCTGCACCTCATATTAAGCAGCAGTATAAAACAAGATGTGTTCTTAAAACACAAATGCCCCCCCCCCCCCTCAAGTGCCAATACTAATGAAAGACTTTACATAATACATGTACATGTATATGTTATATTAACACTATATGACTATTTTGGACTTGCCCTAGAGTCAGAACACTGTTTGGAAATTCATGATTTTGATAAATTCCTTTCTGTTTCTCCTAATTATGCATTTAGTTTTTATACAGTATCAGCAAAATTAAAGAAGACTTTCAAATGATGAAGACAATAATCACTATCATAACTCTGACCTCGACATCCTGGAAACAAAACCAATTGGAGCATGATATTTACAATTTTAGTAAAGGATTACCTGTTACTCCTAAATATCTATTTAGTTTTAATTATAAGTATCAATACCATTAAAGAAGACGTCATTTCAATGTTTTACACATAAGCACTACCGGGGTATATAAAAAGTTTGGCCCCACCCTGAACCAGAACCTCTACTCCAAGAATCATGAAATTTAAAATTTTGGTTGAGGCTTTCCTGTTCTACATGACTTTCATATGCATTTTAAATTAGTTGTTTGTACAGATACATGTATGTGGTTGTAGAGAAGATTTTTGAAAAATTGCAGTTAACATTTGGCAGATTTTGCCCTGCCCCTATGACCCAGCGGTACAAGAGTCCTGAAATTTATAATCTGAGTCCCCTTGTTCCACAGATGTTTCATAAGGTTCAATTGTTGACGAATGGCACCAATATCAGGTGACCTAACAAGAGGCCCATGGGCCACATCACTCACCTGGGTTACCTTGGCCCATATCTAAAGATTTTCCCTTTATATTCGCATGTAAAACTTTGATCCCTATTATGGCCCAATCTATCCCCGGAGGCCATGATTTTTACACACTTGAATCTGCATGTCAGGAAGCTTTCATATAAATGTACACTTCTTTGGCCCAATGGTTCTTGAGAAGAAAATTTTTGCAAGATTTTCTTTATATATTTGTATGTAAAACTTTGATTCCCTATTGTGGCCCCATCCTACCCCCAGGGGCCATAATTTTAACAAACTTGAATCTGCACTATGTCAGGAAGCTTTTATGTAAATTTCAGCGATTTTTAAATGACTTAATCCTATTTAGCATTTTTGTGATTATCTCCCCTTTGAAGGAAGCAAGGACAAGCTTGAAAGCCCCTCACCTAAGGATGCTTTTTGTCGAGTTTGGTTGAAATTGGCCCAGTGGTTCTGGAGAAGAAGTCAAAAATGTAAAAAGTTTACAGACAGACAAGCAGATAGATGACGGACAACGGGCAATTAGTGAGCTAAAAAGCAAAACGTAAACTTAAATACAAGAGTTTTCATTACTTCTTTTAATGTTTTGTATACAAATTATTCAGACACCAATGACCTTACTGACCTTGAGTGTGACTTTGATGACAGCTTGTTTGCTGTACTCAAACAAATCCTCCACTAGTTCATAGTTTTCCAACAGTCTCATGCTAAGATCTGTTATCAGAGGCTCATAACTGCCTTGGCTTTTGCGGATTTTGCTATAATAAATGGATAAATCATATTAAGCATCATTCCAGCATCTACAGTCAAACCTTGTTATCCTGAACCTTATGGGCTGAGAAAACACTCCAAGATATCCCAGAGGTTAAAGTACATATAGAAAATGTGGTTGGGACTTTCATCTCACTTCGACATAGCCATGGTATTCGAGATATCAATGTTTGAGATACCTGACTTCAGCTATAGTTCATAGAAAAGAACCAATCGATCAAAATTTTATTTTTCACCATTCTAATAGACCAAAAAGGTTTGGGATCAAGAAATTGCATGATATATTTGCAAATTTATGTGTTTTATGATAACTTTAATATCTGATAATTACTCATAGAAAAATTTATATAGATATTAATCAATCATTTATGTTGATCATTTCATTCTTAAACATGCAATAAAGAAATCATGTGTGGTAATTCCTCTCATTGTAATAAAGTGTTTATGTTGTCATAGGAACAAACAAAAATGTTGAAACTAGAAATTAATCAAGTTAATTTCAGAAATATCTCCATATTAATATCACGTCTGACAATTGTGATGCTGTCATCATACACTACACCTACTCGAGTTGTTCCATCAGGTTCTTCACAAGTTCCCCAGCATGTCCAGCCACTTCTTCCCGGTCTTCAGAACTCGAGTACTTAGTAAAATCGATATCAATCAGTGTCTGCAGGATTTCATTGGCAGCCATGGCATTTTCCTGCAGGATAATCGACAATCTGGAGATTTCACTCAATAAAAATTTTCTCGTAGTATACCCCTGGTGTTATTTATAATTTAAACAATGTTGCTCATGCAGTATATAGCTTGAAGTACACACTACAAAGTGATATGTTGGCAAGTGACATAAAATATGCAAATTCAAAGCAGTACGTATTTCATTTATAGACATTCAATAACTTCATTTAGGAATCTGTTAAAATCATTGGGAAAAATGAAAAATGTTACACGTTAATTCTAACAATCATGTTCCTAAAACAGAAAAAGATATTGTAAAACACTTCCATTTGTTTTGCCATTAATATCACACATATGCAAGAGTTGTTTTCAAAAGCAAATAAATCTAAATGACAAGAGTACCACAACATATGCCCGATGGACATTGAAATTCAACCTGTAAGCATATTATGCACTCTGAATTGATATCACACACATTTTGAATAGAAAAGCCTTAAAGTAGATCATGGTGCACCAATCCATCTGACATGTGAACTGGTTAATATGTATTTCTCTGAGAGGGAGGTTGTGACAAAATGTCAGTGCAATATCTGTATCTATGATGAGAAAAAGTCCAGGAAACTATTTGACCTACTTTTAGACCGAAAGTAGGTCATGGTGCACCAATTAAATTGAAATGATTAAAATGTGAACTGATTATGTATTTCTCTGTGAGGGGGTTGTAAAACATTTCAAGGCAATACCTGTATCCATAATGAAAAAACAATCTGAAAAAAAGTTTGTCTGGAAAACATTACCTTGGACTGACACACAGACAGATTGACAGACCAATCCAGCTGGAATCCTCTCTGAGAGAAAACTTGTGACTAAATTTCAGGGCAATATATCTGTATCCATAGTGAAAAAAAGTCAGAAAACTGTTTGACCTACTTTTAGCCTGAAAGTAGGTCAAGAACAAACCAATCCAGCTAAAATGCATTCTGAACTTACAGTCCTATGAGAGGAAGCTTATGACTAAATTTCAAGGCAATATCTGTATCCATAATGAAAAAAGTCTGGAAAACTGTTTGACTTAATAATAGCCCTAAAGTAGGTCAAGGTGCACCAATCCAGCTGCAATGCAAACTCATTCTTACGCTTCTTGATGGAGAAATTGTGAACACGCTGAGCATGCATCTGTTACGGAAAAAAAGTCAGGAAAACATGACCTCGGATCGACAGCCAGCTGGACAGATGCACGGACGGACACATGAACAGCACCACAAAATAATAAGTCCCATCTAACAACAGGTGTATAAAAATATACTCTTAATTTCAAAGCTTGTTGGGGACAGTGCCACAGCATGGTTCTATGGCGGTAATTCATACGATCATTGTCTGCAATTTGTAGATATATTTAATTCAAAAGTGGTCAGTGTTACACCTGTGCCCACTAGATTTTCCTGGAACTCTCTTACCTTCCAATTCAGACATCGAACCCATGCATTATCCCCGATAAATTTAGCTGCCGCAGCGATGGTAACAGCAAGTTGCCATTTCACACAGTGAATCAGAACCGGTATCCATAACTTGTCATGTGATCTGTGAATAGACTGAATAAATAAAAAAGAAAACAACACCCCAAAATTAGAAAACTGACAAGTCAGAAAGGGCCGCCTGAGCAATGATTGTTTTAACACAAAAAATTATAATCCCATAACTCCATAACGACAAAATCAATAAGTCTGAAAATCTAGTATAAATTATCTATGAATTCTATGAAAATCTAGCATAAATTATCTATGAATTCTATGACAATCTTCTCAAGTAATATCAAGTTACTGGGTGCCATAGAAAGTTCTATTTTGTTCAATATAAAAAAACATCCCATAACTCTGTAATGACAACGCCAATAATCTGAAATTGGAAGGGATCTTCCTCTGTTTAAGTTTAAAATTTGAGACTTATTCCAAGAAAACTAAGGTTATCATCCCATGCCATAGGATGTGCTGACAGACAGATGGGCAGATGGTACAACAGACGGACAGACAGACAGAGTTATTACATTTTGGCACCCATCATATGACAGAGCCTATATTAACAAAAGAAAACTATAATTTATAATGTGTGTTTATTAGGTCTATAAATTCAAGTGGTGAATAGAAGACCTTTGTTGTCATCTTAATTCTCACTGAATACCATTTCTCTCTTTCTCTATATCCATCAGTAAGGTTGAAACGATACAGTCCCCCTTTCACGATACAATACATATTGCAATACTTATGCCACGATTCAATACTTAATTTCAATATGATACAATATACAGAAGAAATCAATAATAACATTGAAGAAAAAAAAAAGATTACCAAGATTCAAAATCAAAGATTTAAAAGCAAAATGTTTACAAACTGTCATGCGGCAAGACTGTTGGCTCTCATTACATAGTTTAAACTGATAATTAGTTCATTATTATTTTCATCAACCTTAAGGAAAACAATAAGTATAGGCCGAGCCTGATGTATATTACTAAATCTGTTTGTAATAAATGTTTCGAACTGAAAAGCGAGGCAATGAATCGAACATTGAATCGAGTGTTCATATTGAACAGTATCGATATTTCGGTGAATCGTTTCAGCCCTATCTATCAGTACTTTTAATTACCAATGTACACATCATTTTCTTATAAGAAGTATCTTTTGGACATAGTGAGCATACAGTTTTTAGCTGTATTTTATCACTCATTTACAATAAACATGCATGCCAAACTAACAAATCAGACAGTGCCCTGCAATGAATATTTTAAAAATACAAATGATTCATATGTACCATAAACTCTGTAACAACAAAACTGATAAATCTGAAAACAGAAAGGGGTCTTCCTCTTCTTAATTCCACCATTACAATAAACATGCAATTAACAAATACTATTGTTGTTGTTGAGCATAATCTCACTTACTGTAGAGGCTTAGTGTGCTTCTGGTATTTATACATCATATCAGACAGGAGTTTACCAGTCTCATTCAATGGCGGTCCCAGCTCCAATATTGCCAGAGCTACTGGGGCCCAAGTTTCAAACATTTTGGGTTCTTCCTGTGTAAGAAACAATTTTAACCTTTGAGAAAAGATCGATGCCTTCATAATGTCACGAGGATGACATCATAATGTAACTTTTAATTAATTGTTTACATTGTTTAAAAATCTACTGACAACGCCTGTTGGGCGAAAGCGCTATAGATTTAAGTTTGTGCACTGCAGATTTGACTTTTTACTTGTATTCTACCCAGATACTGAAAAAAGAATTTAATATTGATAGGTAGAGAGAGATAGAGAGGCTTTTGTTAAGAATATAATCTTTATATAGGTCATTAAACTTACCTTAATGTGTTTTTCATTAATATATTTTGTACACACATCAAAACCATTGATAAGAGAAGGATATTTGAAGGCATTAGGATTGGTGACCACTGTTCGAAGGAACTGAAGCGTATCTCCATATACATATGTTGGAGTGTCTCTTTCTCTAAAAATGAAAGGTTATATATATATATTGGTGCTTAATGTGTGAGCCAATCTAATGAAAATTAGATGTTAGATTCAATCACATATACTCGCTACAGTTTGTGTAGCGAGTATGTGAGCAGATCTAACATCTAATTTTCATTAGATTGTGTGTGGGCCTGATTTTTATTGGTGTTAATAAACATACACAATATCAATATAGACTCATAGTATACAAAAAGTTGAGGATATGAAAACTGACACCACCATAATGTAATACATGGCTTTTGCTTCAGATTAATTCTGTTGTAATAATAATAGATTTGAAGAAAACGGTTTTACATATTATAAATTTCCCCCTTCTTTCCAGTCTTTTTGACTTGTAAATCCTGATTCATGAATCTAAATATTATCACTCTTTAACTGATAAGCTAAAAATAACAATCCATACTTCGTTCTAATTTTATCATTAAAAATACACATTCAGCCAATTTTAAAAACCATGAATTGCATTTAGCAACTTTGCATTAGAACATTTATTGAACTCAGTCTTTAATTTCTTGAAAGTATCTTCGAGCAAAAAATAGTATTGGTGTGTGATTGCTTGCATTAACTATTTCATGCATTCCACCCCTAACTTGTAACTCTAACACTAACTGGAGACTAACCCGTAACTCTAACACTAACTGGAGACTAACCCGTAACTCTAACACTAACTGGAGACTAACCCGTAACTCTAACACACTAACTGGAGACTAACCCGTAACTCTAACACTAACTGGAGACTAACCCGTAACTCTAACTGGAGACTAACCCGTAACTCTAACACTAACTGGAGACTAACCCGTAACTCTAACACTAACTGGAGACTAACCCGTAACTCTAACACTAACTGGAGACTAACCCGTAACTCTAACACTAACTGGAGACTAACCCGTAACTCTAACACTAACTGGAGACTAACCCGTAACTCTAACACTAACTGGAGACTAACCCGTAACTCTAACACTAACTGGAGACTAATCCTAACTCCAACTCTAACCCTATGGTCGTTATAACAATCTAGTTTGCCAATACAACCTGTCATTGAGCCATATGTTGTCTGACATGTTTCATGCCGATTGTTAGGCCGTTCTTTACACACTAATTTTGACTATGGATTACTCTGTTTACCTGATCATTTACCTGGCTCATGGCATTTGTGACCATCAACTGGGGATGCTTACTCCTCCTAGGCACCTGATCCTACCTCTGGTATATCCAGGGTCAGTGTTTGGCCAACTCTTAATTTTGTATTCCTTATAGGAGTTATCATCGTCAGAACATTCTATGCAGTTTAACGGAGAGAAAACCCATGGGCTCTGATGATGAGGAGTTATGAGATTGATCACTGTTCGTTATCTTCACCACCTTTTATTTAACAAAATACTAAAGATTCCATACTTCACGCAAATACTTAATATGGTGAAATGACTCGAATATGTCAAATTGCGTGAACATGAATTTGCGTGTTATCTGTCAATCAAGAATTCTTACATGTATTTTAGCAACACAAAATTAAAAGCGAGTAATTCTATTTCTCAAGTGACACACAATAATAAATTTCTCGTGTATATTTAGGAATCTACATATAACACATAACATATATAATGGAATACATCGATCTATATTCCTTACAGGACACCCAGGCATTCCTTGATGACTTCCAATGTGACAGTTACCACTTCATCATTCTGTGGGAAGGTTGGGTCACATATAAACTCTTGGAGGGTTTTAAACACAGCTCTCAAGAAATCCAAGTCCTTAAGTTCCTACAAATCCATAGTAAGGAATGTATTGGTACTTATATATTCATATAGCATGTGTAACACACCAGAAAACATTGTATCATTCTTTAATTTCATAAAGTTGGCAGAATATTCATTTTAGTGGTCATATGCAAATGAAATTGAGTTACTAGTATGAGTTTTGAGAAACTACACTCGGAAATCAATTTCTGTGCCTTAGTTTGATTTCAAGTCAAGCTAAGAATAGTGTTCTGAAGTGCAACTTTGCCACAAACTATGTGCCAGAGAGAAAAAAAAATGCTTACACAAAATATACTTGTCGCAAATGCACCACAATAATGGCCGGGCAGTTGCGGCAAACTTGCTGTAAATTTGCTGCAACTGTGGGCCATAGGGCTTATATTTTGGTAAAGAGTGGCCTTTTTCACAAAATATTTTATGATTAAGATTACATTTGAACTTTGGTATCTCAATTGAACATCAATATCTTGAATTCCATGGGTATGTAACAGGAAGGGAGAACATACAGCGGACCAGACAGAGATTAGAACCCAGGCCCCCTGAATCTCTAGTCAGGTGCTCTACCAACTGAGCTATCTGGTCATCAGCAATTGAATCTAACTGACCACTACATTCGTCCCTCCTTAAGTGTCTTTACACTTGAAGACATCAACCCAGGATCATTATCCCCTGGCAGGCAATTTTGCCCATCAGTTCCAGGATCCTGCATGGTCACGGCACCAAATTTAACAGGAAGGGAGAAAATGCAACAAACCAGACCAGGATTCAAACCCGGGCCCCTGAATCTCTAGTCAGGTGCTCTACCAACTGACCTGCCTAGCCACCAGCTATTGAACCTGCATGGTTGACTGCTACAGGTACAGTTAATTCTCAAATTATTGCCACTCAAGTCATCACCATTTTCGTTATAACGCCGCAATTTTCTAAGAACGTTTTTCCTATTACTTAAAATTCTCGTTAAAACGCCAAATTCGCTATTGCCATTTGCCACGGTATTTTTAGTACAAAAGTCTATATCGAAGTGTTAATTATCTCAATAAACCGCCATGGGTGCACGTGATCGGTGATGTGGGAAATTGGTCATTATCGATCTCCGGCGTACACCTGGACAAGAAGGTACCCAGTATTGAATAAACAAGATAATTACTTAATATGAACTGTAGTCTTGTTGTTTTTACTTCATCAAAAAATATTTCAGTTTAGCTATGGCTTCACCACAAAAGAAGTTTCTGTTGAATTGCTAAGAAAACAAGCAAATCATTACATACATGTACCACGGAAACCATCCGAAATGTACACAACAGGAAATATCCAATTATTCTACTGTTTTATGGGTAAAGTCCATAAAAAGGAGGACAATGGGTGATATTTTGGCTGCAAAGGGTGAAATACTCGTTGATCTTCATCCAGTTAATGACGGCTCACCTACCAGGAAACAGCCATGCGTTGCGCTAAATACCGACACTGGACATGGTTTATAATTAACTATGTATATGTGTCTTGTATGTGTATTCTTTTGAAATGAAGACTTATTATTGATAAAACTATTTTAATAATGCTAGAAAATTTGGAAAAATAATTACGAGATATTTTTTTTAAATTTAGTTTTTACGTAAAGGAAAGATAACTCTTACATATACAAGAAAAGTAACTCTTTCTCCCCAAGATGGCGGAAATTCAATTCATCGCCAAATTCGTTATAACACCATAAATTCAAAAGAACAAAAGGTGGCGGTTTATAGTGAGATAACTGTATGTCAAAGAGAGTTAGAAGTGACCCAACTATGTTTTCTGTAAGTATCTTAACCTCAAGATCTCCAACCCTTGGATATCTTGAAGTCTTCTCTCACTCTCATTGAGTTTGAGATAACAGGGTTGGACTGTAATTTGAAAAATTACTCTAGTTTAATCCTTTATAATAATTCTTCACATACATATTTTTTAATGAATGAGCTAAACTCAATGTATACATAAAAACGTGCATTCCTTCTTGGGGTGTAGTGACATGTGGTTGAGTAAAGACAAAAAATTTATCTAAAGTTTCATGGAATACATAAAAGAACTTACAGTGTAGCAGTTTTCCTAGGAGGGTATTTTGTGTTATAAATCCACCAAACCAAATATTCAGATATATTTGAATATCCATGCATACCTTGAACATAGAAAAGTCTTTAATAATCTTTAACATTCTCTCAAGAGCTCTCTTTAACTCAGAAAAGTAGTTTGGGGGTACATGTGGCATCTTTGTGAGGTAGAAAATGTACAAATCAATGACCTCTTTCTGGAATGTTTCTGGGTTGTCCTTTCTGGAAAACAAAGTAAGTTAGAAATTTATTTTAAAACTCGATCGTATCACGAATATAAATCAATACATGGATTAGAATTTAAATTTACTGCATGCAAAGAGGTAAATATTTGTTTATATTTTATTTTCACTATATTTGCAATTTAATACATCAAAGATAACAAAATTCAAATTATCACAAAGTTACCCAAATATTTGGGAGCATGACTTCATCTAAATGTTACAATTCTAGCTCAGTTTATTTACTTTACTATTTATCTGAAGGTAAATGCATAAAATACATACATATAAATTATGTACATTGTTCTATGTTTGATGACATAGGAGAGGTGAATCTTGTAAGCATGAAATACTAAGAGATGAAAAACTAAGTGTTCAAAGAGGTTTGTCCGTGAAATTTAAAACCTTTGTGAAATACAGAATAAAATGGATATATTTTTTGTCCCACAAAATTAAAACCCTTTACCATTTGAACATTGTTAATTAATTTTTGATATGTAGTATTCAATACTCCTTCATTGTTCCTGTCTACAATATATACGATGATATAAAAGATGAATTTTCAATCAACGTTTTGAATTTTTTTCTGCCCCCTCCCCAATCTTAATTACATTTTATAAAACATTGCTTTTTTGTACACACTCTGAAAGAACAGTACATGTGCAGAGACGTCTTATACAGACCTTTTATTGATTTTTTTTCACAATATTGACCTATTCTGTTTTAAATTAGCATTATATCTTGAGCGTCTTACCCTTTGAGATCTCCATTCTTTTGGCTAGTTCCACCTGAAAGTTGGTTCAAACTCTTTTCTTCAAGATCCTGTTAATAGGTTTACAATTGTACAATCGAATATTCATATAGAAGCTAGTGTTTCAGGATCACCATGATTGCTTTTAATGTCATCCCCCCTCCATCTTAACAAGCATTCTGAAAGTATATATTGCATAAGCAACAAATGTCCCCTACTGATGCCCCCATTAATTGACAACATTAATTAATATTCAAGGAAATGTACATTTGATGTTGTTTGACCTTGAACTTTGACCCAATACATTGGCACCAAGTCACCATGTTTACCAGTGTCAAATTAATTTAATGTTTTGTTCTTCGTAGAGTTGACACATGTAGTTTTTATCAGGATGAAATAATAATCTTTACAGAAAATAAGTGGGGGGAAATATTTATATAATCATGCAAATGGGACACAAAACAACACACTGATATAACATAAAATATCTGTATGTTAAATACTTATAAAGGACTTCTAAATACTACTTCATGTCATACTTTTACCATATTTCAATCAGAACACATGAATCCTCAGATCCCGATGAATAAAAAATGTACAATATAAAAATTCATTTTCTTTAAAACTTGTCCATCAAATGTTACGAAATTCAAACTTGAGATGTAGTTTGCCACTCTGAAACTACACTGTAAGTTTCAAATGAAATTCAGAATCCACGCAAGCATAACAGAAAAAAGTCTGGAAAGCCAGTATGGGACAGACTGACAGATGGAGAAAAAAGCAATAGTCCCCTTTGGTTTTACAGAGAGGAGAAAATCTTTGGCTGGACCAGGTATCGAACCCATGACCCCTGCATTACTAGTCTAACCACTGAGCTATCCAGGCCGACATCCATGGTCCGTATAGCCCTAATTACTATATTCCTTTCTCCTTAATTTGTTTTCACCCTCGAAGATACACACAACCCAGGTTCTTTAAGTTCGCCCCTGGCAGGACAACCTGCAAATCCAGGGGTGGTCAATGGCACCAAATGTAGTATAGGAGATAGGAGAAAATCTTTGGCTGGACCGGGAATCGAACCCGGGACCCCTGCATTACTAGTCAGGTGCTCTAACCACTGAGCTATCCAGACCAATAGCCACGGTCCGTATGGTCCTGATTACTATATCAATAAACCTGAAGTGACTCACTGAGTTTAATGACTGTTAAGATACTTCAACAATAGCAAATTCATCATTCAAATCAGGTCAGATATTTGCAGATAGATTAAATTGTTTGTTTTACATCCCTTCTAGAAGTTTTCACACATATTGAAATGTCACCGGCTACAGGTGAAGTACATTCAGACCCATACTTAGTGCGCAGGGCCATGATGCAGCAAGATTTTTAACATGTCAATGCAAGGTGCAAGTTAACATTAACAAAAAAATTGTCCAAACTATAGTGAGATGATTTGTCTATAGAGTTGAATTAATGCAATCATCAAGAGTCAGTTACATGTTATTTTTTTTTCTGCACTAACTCATTAATTGTCTGCCTCCACAACTTTTGAGAAAATATCAAAGCATATAAACATTCTGAGTTTAGTGTTATAATCTATGCATATTCAAAATTAAATGATAATGCTGTCGCTAATTGTTTTGAAAGAAATGAAATACAAATAAAAAGCTAGTACAATAAAAACTAGGAAAAAATCTTGTTGAATGAGACTACTAAGTTTATATGATATACAAAGAATGTTTATAGAAAGTCAAATGAACTCATTTGGAACACTTTTATCATATACCGGTGCTGTTCCCCATAGATATATGACACCTACATATATATAACACCTAACCCTAAACCTACACTTAACCCTAACCTTTGATACTTGGAGTAGGGACCAGCATACTAGAAATTATACCAAGATATTACCTTCAAATGGTTCCCGAAATTTGCATCATCCTTTTGAAAATCATAACCAGAGAGGTATGATTTCACTAAATTTGCCTGCCAAAAAAAAAAAAAAAAAAAAAAAATCACAAATATTTAAATATTTATATGGATATTAAAGCAATTATATGAATATTCAAACAATTATACACATTCATATTTCATATGCACACTCTACTTAATTATGCGCTATTTATCAAAAGCTCGTCACATTTAAAAATAGTTTATAAATCAATTATTTAATGTCAGAGACATGTATCATAATAATCATATATAAAACAAAATCCTATTTACCATTTTTGGAATATTTCAATACTTCCAGCTTTCACCAGTCCAGTAAATACGAGACATCATTATGCAGTTATATAGTGAGCCAAAGGAGATCCATGCAGATTGCATGCACTGAAAATAGCGTCGTTGTCAACAGAATATTTTTCAACACCGATCCCGATGGGATTGCGTTCCGGGTATCGGGGTATCAGGAGAACTCGTATTCAGGAGAACTCTTACCCCGAATTATGGGTAAAAATTCTCCTAGAGAAATCTTCTTTTTCTTCTTCTTCTTCCAAGGGCTCTTGTGAATAAATTGTTATAGAAATGATAGTTGGTAAAATGGATGGTGAAAACCTAATTTCTGTGGAAACGAGGGGGTTATTCATGTATTCGGGGGAGGGGGGGGGTAAGGAAAGACCGAATATAAATAACCCCCTCGTTTCCACAGAAATTAGTGAAAACCGGGCCGTTGGTGAGACCGCAAAAACCGAGGTCCAGTGTCACAGCTGGTGTGGCACGATAAAAATCTCTCTGCGCAAAGGCCATAAACGCCGAGCATAGGCGGAAATTTTGCAGCCCTTCACTGGCAGTGGTGACGTCTAAACAAGAGACCACGATTTACCTTGAACCTTAAATCCACCACTGGTATGGATATTACTACCCCCCCCCCCCCTTTAAAATATTTTTTGGCGGGGGGAGGGGGCCCAATAATTTCTCTGAAATGTGTGAATTCCCTGTCTATCTCATCCCACAGACACCTGAAACTTCCCCTTTCAACGCATTTTAGAATGTTGCCTCTGTATAGAATAGAATATGATTTATTTCGAAATTAAGGCCCTCTCGGGCATACAGCATACCCGATTGTTAACATTTCAATGTGCAGTGTTTATTAAAAAAAAATGATGATAAAAAGAAAAGAACAAAACAAGAGCAAAATATGCACTATTAGTATGAGCAATGTTCATACATGAGACATTTTGAACATGATAATACTTATTTGTATTATATGTAAGTACCACCGTGTATCCTAATGCAAAACAGTCAGAAATACACACAGAAAAAAATGTATATACATGAACATAACAACACTACATGTAATAATAGTAAAGGTAGTATAAGTACATATGATTAATACTCCACTGTAATGCAAAAGATACCACGGGACGGTGCATTGGTACTAGGTCAACATGTCATGTTTATAATGAGTGCATATGTGCAAATATGGTTTCATATGGTTCACACATAATATACAGTAATACTAGTAGTATGTACATAACATGAGACATTACTTGATGTAATATATGTAAGTACCACCATGTATCCTAATGCAAAACAATCAGAAATGCACACAAGAAGAAAATAATAACAATATATGCAATGACACATAATAATATAGTAAAAGGCACGTAGTACAAGTACATATGATTGACTGTAATGCAAAAGATACCACGGGATGGTGCATTGGTACCAAGTCAACATGTCATGTTTACAATGGGTGCATAATTATGTATAAAGATATTGGTTTGAACTTTTACATGATTCATTTTATATTGCTTCTTTATATATATACTCATGTTGTTCTTTCCACTATTTGTTTATAATCCATGTAGCGGAGGACGGTGGATAAAACAGAAAAATAAGAGCTTCGTTAAGTAAAAGCTCAACGCTACGCTATTGATTTATAATCCATTGTACACATTGAGGTTGACATGTTACAAACACAAATGTCTTCATTTTGGTACATATCTCACCTTATCAGGTAAGAAACACACTAATATTCCCTAAGCGTACACATTGACGTTAACGTATATAACGTCAAACTAATATTCGAATTGCGGATCGAATAACATGATAATGCCGAATGGTCTCGGGATTATTCGCGGACCAATCACACAACACGTTATAAATTCGTACTTTGTGACCTCCTTTAGAACTGCCAGTGATTGATTGATTGAATATTGTTTAACGTCCCTCTCGAGAATATTTCACTCATATGGAGACGTCACCACTGCCGGTGAAGGGCTGCAAAATTTCAGCCTATGCTCGGCGCTTATGGCTTTTGAGCAGGGAGGGATCTTTATCGTGCCACACCTGCTGTGACACGGGACCTCGTTTTTTGCGGTCTCATCCGAAGGACCGCCCCATTTAGTCGCCTTATACGACAAGCAAGGGGTACTGAGGACATATTCTAATCCGGATCCCAAGAGAAGAAGCCCTGTTCGATCAATGCACGCAAGGTTGTGACAAATAAAAGAGATGAGATGGGTTTTGAGTTGAAGACACTTGTAGTATGACATCTCCCTGACCTGCCACTCTCCAAAATTCCTTAGGTAACGCCGTAATTACTTGGAAAATATACCCCGAAACGGAGACTCTCTGTTTGTTTACAAATTTTTGTTTCATACCTTGTTTATTTTATTATACCGGTAGAAGGCCAATCTCTAAAGCTTACAAAAAGCTTGAAACGATTACATAAATCGAAAGAGAGATGAGATAGACAGGGAATTCACACATTTCAGAGAAATGATTGCCCCCCCCCCCCCCAAAGATTATCAAAGGGGGTGGTGGATGGTGGGTAGTAAATTTATAGAGAATTTGAAGGTTGTTCTGAACATAAAACTAATCTCCAAATATCAATAACAAAAATGGTTTTATTTTTTTACTTTTGGATGAAAAGAAAATTATACAAAATAGTCTTATTCTGTGGTAGCTGCAGAACTGTAGCTCTCTGGAAAATTTTTGGGACAGATCAGAGATATCTGATCTTTCCCAATATTTTTTCAGAGAGTTCTGCAGCTAATTATGTGGCTGATATATTATATCTACACTATGAGATGTAAAGATAAGACACTGAATGTAAATGCTGCAATATCGCTATTGAATACATTTTATGAAACACAAAAATAAATTGCATATAAAAATGGTGAAAAGAATATGTTCGACGCCTTCTGGAACCGCTGGTATCGTTTCGTCAAATAAGTAGTTTTTTTTATATATAGATAAACGTTTAATATGAAAGGCGAAGATAACGAACAGTGATCAATCTCATAACTCCTATAAGCAATACAAAATAGACATTTGGGCAAACACGGACCCCTGGACACACCAGGGGTGGGATCAGGTGCCTAGGAGGAGTAAGCATCCCCTGTCGACCGGTCACACCCGCCGTGAGCCCTATATCCTGATCAAGTAAACGGAGTTATCCGTAGTCAAAATCAGTGTGCCAAGAACGGCCCAACAATCGGTATGAAACACGTCAGCGAGAACAGGTTGTATTGACGAACTAGATCGTTATAACGACCACAGTTTAATATACATGTATTAGATACTGAGGGTATGTGACTCTCTCTCTTTCTCTATTTCTCTTAAAAATGTATGCATATACAAGAACTTTCCATAATATCTTATTAATTAATATTCAATTAGAATTTTACATTACTCATTGTGTAGAATTAATCACACTCACATTCTATATGCACTTCTCTGTCGGTTCACGTTATCTTCATTTTTCTTTGTTTGTAAGGCTCATTATTACAACTGTATTTTAAACGAACTTGGCATTACTTCCACTTTTGGTAATCGTACCAATACTCCAACTACTCTTTCAAAAGACGAAATTCTTCAAAACCATGCTTCAGTTTTAAATACATTTAATATTCCGGTCAAAAGGTTGGATGCATATGAGTTACCATACCTATACTGGATTCTTAAACTTCATAAAAACCTTACAAAGATACTTTGCTGGATCCAGTAAATGTTCTACCAAGCCCCTAAATCTTGGCTCCTCACGAAAATATTAACAGCTGTGAAGGAGAAACTTCAAACGCACTGTGCGACTACATATGCAAGAAAAATAAATAAATAATAATGATCAAACTTGTTGTGAAAATCACAATACTTTTAAATTATTTTATTAAAGCAATTTTATTAGGCCTAATCATTATTTTTTGTTATCAACACGTTGTTACTTAGGAAGTGGGAGCGGGGCGTGCTGTTGTTGTAAACACGTACGCGTTCCTTAAAAAAAATGAAAGCATTATAATTCAATTCAAAGTCGGAAAATATTATATTTTATTATTTATAATTGGAAGTTCAATTATCTTTTATCTTTAAATTTCTTTTTTAAAACTACCAGTTGGTAGACACTGCTAGCAAAGTTCTGCCTATATATGTTGTTACAAGGTGAAGGCCAGTTGGTGCGAGTGTGTATTGAATTCGAGAGCAGAACGGAAAGCATATGCCGTAGGCCTATATGTAACAGTGCGTAGCTTTGATAGAACCATTTTCTCGCATTTTATCTACATCTTTGTCCAAGTGCTTGTTTGAAAAAGTACAGGAAAAAATTCTACTGGGTTTTTTTATGGCAAAGTCGTTGTGCCGACAAAAAATATTCACGTCTTGTCCCTCATACCTTCCTTCGAAAATTGAAAAAAACACAGTCCAAATCCTCTCTACTGACAGCAAGTACACCCTTAAACGGCACAAAACACCCTAATGCAGTGTTATTTACAAGCTGTTAATGTGATAATTGGTTTTTTTTTGACAATTAAATCTAATCTGTTTATGAAATGGCTATCAACTGTTTTCAAATCCGCATATGACGTCACAGATAATGGCGCGTAAACTATCGAAGAAAATATGCATATCGCAAGATTTGAATTTCATCGCTTTCAAACTCGAAAACTACGCAAACTGTTTCATTTAAAACACATGTAAAGTAGTTTTAAGCATGAAATGAATTAATTTTGCTGAAAAAATTAAAAAGTTTAAAAACATGCGATGTGTCCTTTAAAGTTTACATTTTGTCAACACGGTATCATTATGCTCCAAATAATAGTTAAGAGTCTACGATGATAAGATATTTGGACATGTTTCCAATAACTTTTCCAGACATTGGAAATTAAATTTTTTTCTTTTATATCCAAATCTAATTGACGATTTCAACTTTCCTAGGTATTTTCTGACACTCAGGACAGCAAAAAGAAAATTTCCCTATTTTCCATGCTATAAGCCTAAACTAATCCGGCCGTTTGTACACAATAAACTAGCGTCTTTTTACTGTCATCAGTATTCTCTTACATTTTTGTGTACCTAATGGTATTTGGAAACCTCGTCTCGGATTTTTATTTCATTTTAAAAGTAATGGGCCGCGACAGAAATATATCAGCATCACACCTTCCGTTCGTTGAAGTTTGTAAGGTTAAAATAATGTAATTGAACGACGTGAAGAAATTATTGCGCACCAATTAGCGTTGCATGCAAGGTGAAGATAACGAGCAGTGATCAATCATTAGTTGATTTAGATTGACCGTTCTTTTCAGTTGGTAAGTTATTTTCAATAGGAATTCTCAGCGAAGTGCAGATTTTTTAAAAAATGTTGCCGGCTGAATTGCACATCTTATTCATACCTTATAATCGGTGATACGACATTTTGAAAAACGGTTTCTATGCAAAATGTATATATTCCATTTAAATTAAAACCCGAAGTTTAATATTTTATCAAAAATACACCCGAAATGCCATCAAAAATACAAAGAGGGGGAATGGGACATGGAGTCTTATACACAAGCACCTGTGCGTTTAATTGATCAATATACATGTATAAGGCTCACGGTGGGTGTTAGGAGGTCAACAGGGGTTGCTTACTCCTCCTAGGTACCTGATCCAACCTCTGATATGTATAGGACAGAGTGTTTGCCCAACTTTTAATTTTGTATTCCTTTTAAGAGTTATGAAATTTATTATTTTGACCAAAAATGCGCAATTTTAAGAGTGTATACTATATTGAAATAGTGAAATACAATCCAGACAAGGTGTGACTTACCAGTGTCAGACGCTATATGTATGTACACATAAATAATTGCGCGTTGATTGTTATAGAGACACAACATACGTTTATGCGTAAGGGTATGCCTTTTGGGTGTACTTCTCTATTTTGTTTGGTGTTTTTTTTTTACTTCTCTAATTTTAAAAAAAAAAAATAATTCTCAACCCCAGAAGCATCTGGTGCAAATCAACATAAAATCAACTCCCATCAGTACTTTTAGTACTTTGATTTATTCTTTATAGAAGTTATGATATTCGTTTCTTTGAGATATCCCTTTGATAAACAAATATCGTCTACATAACAATATGGCCCCATACGACAAGGAATTGACAAAAGAGTAGAAATATATCATTGTTCAAATGTCAAATGATGAATTTCTAGCTAGAATTTGAGGAAGTGACGGGGATAAAGAGCAGAACAGTTCAGAAATGTCTGAAGCGTGTGAAGAAAAGACTTACCTCGAGGTGAAAGCTGGAGAAAAACTCCTCTATCGTAGCATAAAAAAATAACTGGTGTCAATGCAAGGACAGAATGCAATGTGTCAACCAGAACTGTGAGTAGACTACAGTATATTATTCGAAGACGGCTATAAATGGTGTGTAGTTTTCAAGAAAGCGTGAATTGGGAGAAGAAGGATTTTGTCGGCACAGATTACACTGGACAGTTAATAATCACCGATCTTCCGTCATTGTTAGTGATGAGACAAGCATTTAACTTGATCATAATAATGCAATTTATGTATGATGGAAATCAAATGAAAGATAACGCCCCGAATGTTTACTGTTCTGTGCAGTGACAGGGAGACGTAATGACGTGCTTTTGTTATGGTATGGAGCTGTAAATCCTACTATGGTGTTGGAACTTTAAAAGTTGTTAATGGAACATAAACAGCTATAAATATATTGAAGTTCTTCATAAATGTCTTTGGCCAGTTGCTGTTCGACACTTTATAAATTGCCGCCGCCGGATCTTTCAAGAGAACAATGCGCCTTGTCACGTATCTTTGCGCACTAACCAGTGGAAGCAAGGCAATGACATCGACACACTTTCATGGTCTCCACAAAGCCCAGACATTAACATTATTGAAAATATTAAAACTTCGGGTGCAGAGACGGACAAATGAGATACGAAATGCCAGTGACCTGGAAAAGGTTATTCGTGATACATGCATTTGGAGTGGCCTCCCTTTACATTACATTCGGAGCCTTTATAACAGTTTATCCAGGAAAATTCGGAGTGTGCTACGTATCCGAGGTCATATGACAAAGTACTAACTCCATTTGGTAAGTGAAATTACCGCTGCTGTTGTAAAACATGTGGTTAGAATGATTCAGCTGTTATTGCGATTGACGTGAGGAAAACATTTATGTACTGGTGTCTTCAAATTTTGGAACTGACCGAACTGATAAGCTGCACCAAATTCAGTTATGACAGAATAAAAATTCATGTCCTCACTGTAATTCTAATTTCTCTAACTCATTTTGTCTTTCTTTCTCTCCTTCCATCTCAGCTCTTTTATTTTTTCGTTTCATCTCTGCTCTTTTATTTTCTCATTCCATCTCTGCTCTTTTATTTTCTTGTTCCCTTTCTACTCTTTCATTTTTTCTCCCTCTTTCTTTCTCTGTCTCTTTCCATTTTCTAATCTAATTTTTTCTAATAGCATTTCTATGTCTCTTTCTCTAACTGAAATATTCCTTCTTGTTGACACTTTTCTTGCAATCGTAACTCTAATATTTTGCTTTTTCTTAGCAGATTAAACATCTAACCCGAAGTTTAAACCTAATGCAATCAGTCATACTTTTTCAAAGTATCAAACACCTGAATGGTCGGCGAGTCAGGAAAATCTATAACCGAAAAGATGTTGATTTCTGTGGCAATGAAATTAAATAAATGAAATAGATTAAGTTCAAATCTGCAAAACATGCGGAACTTTTTTTTTTTTTTTTTTTTTTTTTTTTTGACAAAGCCCGGAAATCATAGACCAGCAAAATAAATGACAAGCAATGTAAAGATGTAACAATTTATTTACAACAATTTACAACTATTTACAGCAAACAATATCAATGAAAAATCATAAATTTACAGTGTCCGATGAGTGTTTACCGCCGTGCCGAATTCACACGAGAATAAGCTGTCACATATAGGCGTTGAGTCAGATCCCCTGTAATGTAATATCAAATTGTAATTCAGTAGAGTACTTATTTCAACATTTACAGCTTATTTATGCTAAAACAAACTTCGAGAGAATAACATTTTAGAAAGTAAACAGTGCAGGCAAACAGGTTTACATCATCTACTAGTATCTATTGAACTCAAACAAACATCGTTCTAAAAATAGAACGTCTGGAATCTTGTCTAGTACGCAAGTGTCAATGTAGTACAAATATATATATATATAAAGCACTAAAATCCAACAACACTCAATATCCAAAGTGTCGGATCTAATAGTAGATACGAGGTCAAATAAAAAAAGATATAAAAAGCACTAAAAATGACCAACGACACGAACAACAGTGACTTGTCAAATTTTCAGGACAACCTGTCCCTTCCTCAGGACGATAGAATATTTACAAAGAAAAGAAAACTAAATAGAAAAGGAAACTACAACTGATAAGGGTTCACAGATTAGGTAAATTTGAAGGCGGTGCTTATTTTCTCGGTCTTTAATATAGATAAAACGTCGTCGAGATATCTAAATGTCGAGCTAGAGGTCACAGTAAGAGATTTGTTTCTTTTCCAGAGAAGCTTTTGAATAAATTCTGCTAGATAATAAATTAAAAACAGGTCATCTAACAAAGGAGCACAATCTCATCAATCCCATGAAGAATAGAAAATGAAAAGTAGGGCAAACACGGACCCATGGACACACCAGAGGTGTGATCAGGGGCATAGGAGTAAACATCCCCTGTTGACGGGTCACATCCGCCGTTAGCCCTGTCTTGATCAAACGTGGAACTCTTTCCCAAATCACCTTATACTTAATCCACCTTCGTGTTCTTGTTCTTGATCTTCTTTCAACTATAGTCCAGCTGGACATGTCGTTACTGGTGATGTTGATATAGTTGAAAATGAGGACCTAAAATACGGAGAACCTCGGTCTTTCAATTGACGATAGAATTTCATCTCTATTGTGAATTCTGTCGAGGATTATGCCAGACGATGGGCTGAATATGAAAAAGAAGAACTTGATACATTGTCAAAATTAAAAGTATAAGACAAATACTAAAATCCCGCATTAGATATATTAAAACAAAAGTACGTACCATCTATCCTTCTGTGTTTAGTAAACCAGAAGTGATAAAAGAACTTAATAGGTTATATGAGGAATATGTCTTGGTTCCAGCTGACAAAGCTTGTAATAATATTGTCTTTGTTTGTAAGGCTCATTATCACAACTGTATTTTAAACTTGGCATTCATTCCACTCTTGGTAATCGAACTTATACTCCAACTGCCCTTTCAAAACACGAAATTCTTCAAAACCATGCTTTAACTTTAGACACATTTATTATCAAAGTCAATGAGTCGGATGAATGCAAGGTGAAGATAACGAACAGTGATCAATCTCATAACTCCTACAAGTAATACAAAATAGATAGTTGGGCAAACACGGACCCCTGGACACACCAGAGGTGGGATCAGGTGCCTAGGAGGAGTAAGCATCCCCTGTTGACCGGTCACACCCGCCGTGAGCCCCATATCCTGATCAGGTAAACGGAGTTATCTGCAGTCAAAATCAGTGTGTGCCAAGAACGGCTTAACAATCGGTATGAAACACGTCAGACAGCATTTGACCCAATGCGAGGTTGTATTGACGAATATGAGTTACCGTACCTATACTGGATTCCTAAAGTTTATAAAAACCCTTACAAAGATACATTGCTGGATCCAGTGAATGTTCTACCAAGCCATTATCTTTGCTCTTCATGAAAATGTTAACAGCTATGAAGGAGAAACTTTAAACATACTGTGCGACTACATATGCTAGAAGTGGTAAAACTCAACTGTGGATTCTAAAAAAAATTCTAAAGATCTTTTAGCAAACTTGAAATCGCAAAACTTTCCTCAAATCAACAACATCGAAACATTCGACTTTTCAACACTTTACACGACCATTTTTCACGATAAATTAAAGACTAGACTTTTTGACATCATAGACAGTTGCTTCTTCAACAAGAATAGAAAACGGAAATCTAGTCAGTCCTCCACAAAATTACTTTATTAAACGTCATTCTGACTCCATGCACAAAAAATAAAAGATATGCTGAAGTTCCTCATTGATTTATATCTTCGTGGTCTTTGGTAATCATGTCTTCCAACAATCTATTGGAATTCTCATGGGCTCGAATTGTGCTCCTTTATTAGCTGACCTGTTTTTATATTCCTATGAAGCAACATTTATTCGAAAACTTTTAAGTCAGAAGAAGACATCTCTTGCTGTGGCCTTCAATTCGACATTTAGATTTTTTGACGACGTATATCTATTTACAATAATAATTTTCATTCATGCAAGGTGAAGATAACGAACAGTGATCAATCTCATAACTCCTACAAGCAATACAAAATAGATAGTTGGGCAAACACGGACCCCCGGACACACCAGAGGTGGGATCAGGTGCCTAGGAGGAGTAAGCATCCCCTGTTGACCGGTCACACCCGCCGTGAGCCCCATATCCTGATCAGATAAACGGAGTTATCCGCAGTCAAAAATCAGTGTGCCAAGAACGGCTTAACAATCGGTATGAAACACGTCAGACAGCATTTCACCCAATGCGAGGTTATATTGACGAACTAGATCGTTATAACGACCATAGAATTTGCGAAATGCTGACTTCAATCGAGATTGTTGAAATCCCTGTACCATCAACTTGTTTGTCAGTAGCTTACCTCGATTTAAAAACTGACTATATCCAGAACAAGCTCTTGCATATCGAATCAGTTGAGATATATAAACACCATATGCAGGTGATAATGGAATATTGCTACATAAATATGGGAAGTTGACGATGGAGAAGCTGAAATCATCCCGTTTGTCATACAGTTGAGTTGTCAGTTTGCCGTTAATGTCTACTTTCATAAAATATCTAAGTATGAAGCAGAGGTGGACGACTCTGTGGTGTCCTTTATTTCGAGCTCACAGGGATATATAAAAAAAGACATATTAATAAAAGTTATTATTGTTTTAAAATAGATAAAAAGTCGTCGATATATCTAAATGTCGAATTGAAGGCCACAGCAAGAGATTTTTTCTTCTCACGTAGAAGTTTTTGAATAAATTCTGCTTCAGATGAATACAAATACAGGTCAGCTAACAAAGGAGCACAATTCGTGCCCATGGGAATTCCAACAGACTGTTGGAAGACCTGATCACCAAAGACCACGAAGATATTGTCAATGAGGAACTCTAGCATATTTTTTATTTCAACTTCAGAGTACTTGTGCGTGGAATCAGAGTGGTGTTTAACAAAGTAAGTTTTTGAATGACTGATCACTAGATATGAATATTTCCGTTTTCCGTTTTTGTTGAAGAAGCAACTGTCTATGATGTCAAAAAGTCTAGTCTTTAATTTATCGTGAGGAATGGTCGTGTATAGTGTTGAAAAGTCATAGGTTTTAATGCTATTGATTTGGGGGAAATTCTGTGATTTCAAGTTTACTAAAAGTTCTTTAGAATTTTTTAGAATCCACATTTGATTAACACCACTTCTGGCATATGTAGTCGCACAGTAAGTTTGAAGTTTCTCCTTCACAGCTGTTAACATTTTCGTGAGGAGCAAAGGTAGGGGCTTGGTAGAGCAATTACTGGATCCAGCAATGTATCTTTGTTTGTAAGGTTTTTATGTAGTTTAGGAATCCAGTATAGGTACGGTAACTCATATTCATTCGACCCATTGACTGGAATATTAAATGTGTCTAAAACTGAAGCATATAACGGTTCGATATATCTCAGTGAACTCGAACTAAAAAAAAATCACAAAGTTGTCCACTTCTGCTTCATACTTACGTAGTTTATTGAAAACAGATATTAACGGCAAACTAACAACTCAACTTTATGACAAACGGGATTATTTCAACTTCCCATATTTATGTAGCAATATTCCATTATCACCTGCGCATGGTGTTTATATCTCTCAACTGATTCGATACACAAGAGCTTGTTCTGCTTATGGTCAGTTTTCAAATCGAAGCAGGCTACTGACAAAACAGTTGATGATGCAGGGGTTCGAACGGTCTCGTTTAAAGTCAGAATTTCGCAAATTCTGTGGTCATTATAACGATCTAGTTTATCAAAACAACCTATCATTGGGTCACATGCTGTCTGACGTGTTTCATACGGATTGGTAGGCCATCTTGGCACACTGATTTTGACTAAGGATGCCCTTCATTTACCTGATTAAGATATAGGACTTACTCCTCCTAGGCATTTCTTGTCCGTGTTTGCCCAACTACTCGTATGTTGTATTGCTTATTGGTGTTAAGAGATTGATAATTGTTTGTTATCTTTACCTTTCATCGGGTAAACGGAGTAATACGTGAAAATCGGTATCCAAAGAATGGCCTAACAATTCGTACGAAATACTACAAGCACCATTCGACACAGTGTTAGGTTGTATTTATGAACTAGATCATTATACCGAACTTAGAGTTGACGAAATGTTTTATTCTTTATAGGATTGATCACTGTTGGTTATCTTCCAATTGTTCATGCATATCTCTCATCTGCATATGATGTTGATGTCTCTCAACTGATTCAATATGCAAGAGCTTGTTCTGTACATCATCAGTTTTTAAATCGAGGCAGGCTACTATCAAACAAGTTAATGCTACAGAGATTTCAAGAGTGTCGTTTAAAGTCGACAAATCGCACATTTTATTGTCGTTATAATCTAGTTTGCCAATACAATCGGGCATTGGCTAAATGCCGTCTGGTGTGTTTCATACCAATCGTTAGGCCGTTGTTTACACATTGATTTTAACTACGGACTGCTCCATTTTTCTGATTAAGATGCAGGGCTTGACGGGTGTGACTGGTCGATAGGGGATGCTTACTCTTCTTAGTCACCTGATCCCGCTTCTGGTATGTACAATGGTCAACGTTTTCCGAACTCTTAATTCTGCATTCCTTATAGGAGTTATGAGATTGATTACTGTTCGTTATCTTTAATTTTGATATGCCACTTCAAGGTGATTCCCCTGAAAATAAAATAAGTGACCGCTTTCCCTTTGTTATATATACTTAAAGTTCTGTGACTGTCCTTACAGGCAATGTAAAACACGGTTTTCGAATTTCTTAGTTACGCCAAAATTCACAATTTCACCTATATGTTTTTAAAGGTTGTTACGTCTTTAGGCAATGATTTTTTTTTATTGTTTTCACTTGTAAATCATTAATCTGATTATACATTATGTAATACATTATGTATGACAATGAAACTGATAAGACTCTTTGGTCAATTTACTCTATTTTGCGTCTTCCAAGCACTCTACAGAAACACCACACACCTATCGCACATTGGTATCATGATTTTTCTAAGTAAATAAATCTTCATACTTCGTTAGTATGATCACGCCATGAATGTACATTTTAATCTAATATCCGAAAATCCTTATAAATCTGTTGGGTTTAACTGCGGATGTACTCGCTTGCTGTTGATATGTATGACAAAATGGAAACCATGGTGACATTACCACCGCAGAGAACACGGTATCAGTTTTTTTCAAAGTGAGAAAAGAGTTGGTTTGCAAATCTTTACAATAACATGAATCAAAATAAAACATTTCATTTCAAAAATTGGAAAAAAGTCACTGTCTTGAAATGCTTATTAAAGTTTAATAAATTTATATAAGTGAGACATTTCAGTAATGTTTTTTTTTTAACCTTAAACATCTCAATTATGGAAGTACTGCATAAATTTGCATGTATTTTTCATTGAAGCAGGTTTACTGAAAACACATTGAAACGAGTCACTAAACCGATAATTGGTCTTTCCATCTTTTAGAATGGATGATAGATACATGTATACTCATACTACTTACGCCCCCTAAAGACACTTAGTGTGCAGACCTTTTTGTCTCGACAGAAAGATGTAAGAGCTCCATTCAGTTGATTTATAAACTTCGAGGATGTGGAACAACCAATCCCTGGTCGAGAACAAGATCACAAGATACTCGGTTCGCAGTGGATATGACCCGTCAACAGGGGATTACTTCTCCTGGGCACCTTACAGTACTTAAAAATCACAGTGAACCAGATAGGATATGTGACGGAGAGGATGATCGAGATAGAAGGCGAGAGATGGAGATTGCGAAGAGATACATATGTACGTTTTATGTACATGTATATATACAAATGTACTTTCACTGAATAAAAGTCTTTACTAATCAACTTTACGTCTCTTTTGTTCATTCCCGTCATCGAATGTCTAAAATCAGCACACATTCTTACGTTGAACATACAAAACATAAGAGAATAAATGTGAGAGAAAAGGAGAAAGTGATAGAGAGGTGGTGATAGAGAATCATTATGATATTTACATTTCCAATGTTTTAACCTTGATATCTTTACCAATTGAAATGACAGTCATTTTCTCATGAATGTGAACAATGTGCGGAGGAATCTTGATAAATATAGTATAGCTATTTCAGAGGCTGGGGACATTCCGAATGAGATGAACTTAAAATATAAAAAAGAATTGAAATCATTTTAGAAAATGCATGAGGGTATGAACTGCAACACGCTAATACACGTTTCATTAAGCATTTTATGAAAGGTGAGATTAACGAACAGTGATCAATCTATTTTAAAAAATGAAATTTCTTAAAAATACACAAATCTGATTTCAATGGTAGTCTTTTTCCGGCCTTTGATGAAAAATGAAGATAATAAACAATACATGTAATCAATCTCATAAATCAGGAATATAGAGTAGGACAGACAATAACCCCCGGAAACTCCAGGTGACATAAGGTGCCGAGGAAGAGTACTCACCCCTGTTTTCCGGCCACACCCGCTATGAACCTTCTCTCTATCAGTGAATGCTTACTTTTAAGCCTCTGATCCCATCTTTGGTGTGTCCAGATCCATATTTGACCTTTGAATATTTGTATTCTTTATAGTATTTATGAGATTGATCACTGTTTGCTATCTTCATTTTCTTCTATACATTTGAAGTGAATAGGAAGTTCTGAGGTGGTCGATTGAATTCAATTTGCATCTTTGTACATAATCTAGTTATGATTGTTCAATTCTACAAATTATTACATTTTTCTTTATTCTGCTTAGATTCCAAATGAAAAAATCGTACCTTTTGTGTTCACATGATCTAATCAAATGTTCTTACAGCGATACCAAACGCGACAGATCGGACGAGCTGATAAACAATTTATCGAATACGTATCTTATTAATCAGATGGGATGGTCCAAAGCCCCCGTTTTCCGGGTTCTATATGTGGTGATACCATTACTTATCAATGTCCTGTTCTATTTCTGGTCAGTTTATCAGTTTACGGAAGTTCTCTATACGATTTCTTTAAACCACAGGACCTTACGACCTTATCGGACACTCCAAAATAAAGGCCACGAGACAAATATTCGTTGCCAATATCATTGTTTATATATACATATTTGCTATATATTTTATCGTAGAAATACATTGGCATGGCCTTCCATCCACGCCCATTCAGAAGATGGTTGTATATATATATACAACTCTTTTTCTGATTCACTATTTCGTTTCGTACAACTAAAGGATGTTTACATTCGTTCTTTGGTTAGCCGTCGTTTCACACGCGGCGGCGCTTTCGAGAGGTCAGTATTCTTAAAATATTTTTCATTATCTTTTTGAAAAAAAATTGTGGAACTGAATTGTTTCACCCAGTTTGATATATCATTTAGTTATACTTAATAATCAAAAGAATCTGAATCATCACTTTGAAATGAAGTCCTTTTGAATACCGTCCATTTTGCCAATGATTCTGTTATACAAGAATTTGAAGATAACGAATTTGAATTTGTTTCATCAGGAGTTTATATTTTTAAAATTTTCTTTTGATGTAACGAAATGGATAGTTTGACGTTATATCATGCGGGATAAAATAATGCATCCATGAAATATCTTTACTTTGAATTGTTGATAATATATTAGAGGACGAGTTTTATTAGTCCTGTATTTGAAATTAATTCATTGTAATGATACTCCATCGTCAACTTCCCATATTTGTGTAGCAATATTCCATTATCACCTGCATATGGTGTTTATATATCTCAACTGATTCGATATGCAAGAGATTGTTCTGGGTATAGTCAGTTTTTAAATCGAGGTAATCTACTGACAAACAAGTTGGTGGTACAGGGATTTCAACAGTCTCGATTGAAGTCAGCACTTCGAAAATTCTATGGTCGTTATAACGATCTAGTTCGTCAATACAACCTCGCATTGCGTCAAATGCTGTCTGACGTGTTTCATACCGATTGTTAAGCAGTTCTTGGCACACTGATTTTGACTGCGGATAACTCCGTTTACCTGATCAGGATATGGGGCTCACGGCGGGTGTGACCGGTCAACAGGGGATGCTTACTCCTCCTAGGCACCAGATCCCACCTCTGGTGTGTCCAGGGGTCCGTGTTTGCCCAACTATCTATTTTGTATTGCTTGTAGGAGTTATGAGATTGATCACTGTTCGTTATCTTCACCTTGCAATGATACTAACTAGATATTGTCATTAATAATTAATAGAATAGATGGGAATTACTTTTTCAGTCTGACGGTTATTGGGAGGAATTTGTTATCCGTATGGCTATTTGAAAACTCATCCAAACCGTGGCCCAGAAAAAGAAAGAAATGTAGGGGGGAAACTGCATACACATTGAACACTTTCAAATTTATTTTATATTTTCAGGGTGTAATACAAGAGCTGATATAGCGCTTGTGATAGACTCATCAGACACAGTAGGACAAATTGACTTTAACAAACAAATAGATTTTCTGAAGGATGTGACAAACAAATTAAATGTGGGACGAGATCAAGTTCATGTTAGTGCATTGACGTTCAGCTCCGGAGTTCACAACGGGTTCTACCTCAAGGATCACGTGGCCAAGAGCGATGTTCTGCACGCGCTCTCTAGTATTCAGTATATCCCTGGTAACGCCGATACTGCTGATGCCATTAAGTTTATGTCACAGCAAAGCTTCAGTCCGGAACATGGAGTCCGGGGAGATGTGCCACACATTGCTGTTCTTCTGACGGACGGGCCCTCTACCACAAAAGCTATTACTAAACTACAGGCCCAAACTGCGAAGGACAACAACGCCATCATATATACGGTTGGCGTGGGAAGCGGCGTAGATGTTGACGAACTGACGTCCGTGTCCAGCAATCCAGACCTCAGATACTCCATGTTTGCCGATAACTACGACACTCTCAGGAGCTTGTCGGATATGCTCGCAACCAAAATCTGTAATGGTAAGACAGGTTTCAAAACAAAAATTATCACATTCTATGGACATTGAAGTTGATGAATTGTTCTAATTTCCTCTTCCTGTATTCATAAATATGTATGGAATCCCAAAAAGAACGTAGTATATAAGAATAAGTGTTTGCCTTACAAAATATAGATCATTTAAACATTGAACTCAATAATGAGCGTAGAGTTATTGGATTTCACGATCATTTGTTTTCTGTCTTGTAGAGCTACCACCGGACACATCGACTCTCCCAGTTCCAACAGGCAAGTCTGTCAAATTCTCAAGAAAGAAAACCAAACACTCAATATGTCTATAGATATTATATATTACCGAGTACATGATTCCTTTTTCTTCGTAGGTTGTCTTCACAAGGCAGACGTAGTCTTCATGGTAGATTCCTCTACAAGTGTGGGAAGCGAAGACTTCCAGAAAACTCAAAACTTCTTGAAGAACATCATTACAAACATGGATGTTGGCCACGACAAGGTGCAGGTCGGTGTCATGCAATACAGCAGCTACCCAACCATGGGCTTCCCTCTCATACTATATAATAAAACCGGCGATGTCCTGCATGCTGTGGAGAATCTGCACATGATCAGTGGAGGAACAAACACAGCCGATGCGATCAAATTCACCACAGACGAAATGTTTTCTGCCACAAGTGGAGCCAGAAGCAACGTTTCTAGAATTGCCATTTTACTTACCAACGGCGGTACTGTGAACAGTCACGCTGCTATCAATGCTGCAGATGTGGCGAGACAAGCAGGGATTGGAGTAAACGTTGTGAGCATCGGAAACAACACCAACCAACAAGAGATTAATGCCATTGCCAACCAGCCAGCTGAAAATCACGTTGTGATTGTTAGCAACTTCGACCAACTTGAACAAAAAGCAGCCCAGATCCTTAACCAGGCATGTAACGGTAAGTTCCTGAGTGCTGCATCGTCTCGGCAGTGTTCTAAAAGAATACGCTAACTGTGGGTCACAATGGGGACTTTAAAACTGTCAACAACAGTTTCAGCTCTCTATCGCCGACATTTGGCCGAAATTCAACCAGATTGAAGTTAAATAACATTCAATCTGACATTCTATTTACGTACTTTGCTTACCAAAATGTTTTCATGACACGAAAATGTATGATGTTTTAAACAGTCACAAACACGTTCAACTTTGCTGCCTCTGCTGCCGTAACTTGTGCTGACAAAATCCCAAACTGCAGGGAATATGGAAGTAGCGTGTGTAGAGACTATCCAACCTGGGCCGAAACCAACTGTAAAAATACATGCGGACGTTGTGCATGTAAGTAAACATTATTCATTATTTGAATAATTATTCACAGAGGTGAAAGAATTGTGTGTGATTGATCTATAGAAAAAATGGTCGTCGTCTTCAAGAAATGAGCATTTCATTTCATGAAAGCCGCCCAAGTTAAGGGAACTATTTTTTCTTCGTCAGAAAAAGTGCATTTAATTAACTCATCCAATGTGGTAGGAGACTTCTGACTAAGTATTCGCAATGGTTATCACATTTCTAGTTTCCAGGCGTCTATGATTGCCCTCATCATCGGTTGTGTATTTTATAGGATAATGAAATTGATTACTGTTTGTTATATTTACTCTTTTCATTTTACTTCTTATAAATGTTCAAATATTTCTACCTTACCGTTGTAAGCGTAACAACCTTATTTACTGTCCGACCACGTGTGTAGAAGGCGCGCACAATTAATATATTATCCAAATAAGGTCGATCAAAGATATCTGAGAGAATTAACTTCAAATTTCTACATATCTTTTTCATCTGGAGTGAAAAAGCTTTATATTACATAATTATTATATATCGCCATTATAGATCCGTATGAATGCATTTGAATATAGTTAATAATAACAACCATATAATAAACGAATGTGGTTTTTATTGGATAACAATAACGTTTTGAATCGAATCATCAAATAACACAAATTCACATGTTCTAGTGATTCAAATAGGAAATCTTATTTCAAAAACGTTTATTATCTATAAATTCCTCTGACGTAAAAGCAGGGATCTACGCTCGTAAAAATGATGACGGCATGAAATGGAATGCAAATATCCATCCCACATTCAAAGATTTTACTACTTTTCAAACACTTTGTTGTAAGTTACGCTATTTACATGTAATAGCATATCATTGATCAACTTCAAGTCTGTCAACCATGAGCTTGTGCTACTACGCTCTTAACGACACTGGTCACATGCTGACTAACGTTTTAAAAATGATGAAAGCTTTTACGTTTTTGTAAATAAAATGACTACCATTCACCGTATGGAATTTAACTTATTCCCAAGATTTCTCAATTGAGTCCAAATTTATAGGGAGGGGTAATATATTTCAACTTTTGAACATCATAGAAAATTGTAACTTTGAAAACACCCGCTTCAAAATTTAAAAGAAAAATAGCATGTGCAAAATCATTACAACTCAGAGTCAAACTTTTTTTTATTCATGATGTATGTAGTCTTTGTACCTCAATTATGTTTGAAGAAGATTGACTTAAGTGCGGCTATTCAATACCAAACATTGACACTGTTTTAAAACTAACAGCAAAATCTGCAAACCTTACCTCGTGGTTTGTAATACGTATGGAAATCCCGGTGGGAGAAGGTTGCAACGTTTTGTTAATGACTGGAAATTCTTATCAACTATTAGTTTGAAGTAATGAAAGAACATTTTGTGGAGGAAGAACACATAAACTGTATCTTTAAAGCATTTCAAAATCATTTTCCGTTGGTTTTTTAAATTTGGAATGAGACTTACTGTTACCTCCAGTGATCGAGGATCGCGTGTACATCAATCACTCTGTAGTAAATTCCCTTCTGGGTCTGTGGTATTTTCCGCTAAAAAAATCCCTAGTTTTCAAATCAAATTATTGACTTGATGTGTTCGATGTATTTTTCTCAAACTAGAATGTTGTCGTAATCTGACGGTAAAATTGGATGTTGTAGAAATTCTTTGGTAAATCGAATTGTGTTGTAATCTGTTCGTAGAAATATATTTCCATCACGAGTAGAACTTTTGACAAAATTATAAGTACAACGATGTTATGAAATGTCAATGTCGTGTTACATATGTACATATTTATGGGTGTATGTAATTAATGAAATGAGCATTGAAACCATGTACAATACAAATGATAAGATAAACTGTTAGCAGTTAGTTTAACACAATCGTGGTATATTTGATTTTTTTCTACTATAGATCAGTATACCATAAATTTCCCAACATGCACCAACAAACTAACCAATTGTGACAGTTATGGCAAAGCTATATGTACCTCCCACGAAAGCTGGTCACGTGACAACTGTTCACTGTACTGTGGCTTCTGCGGTCAGTAGAGATAAATTATCAACTTACATGTAAATAAAATGTACTTACAAAGATTAAAAGTTTTAATGTAAACATGGCTTGATTCTGTAAATATATGTTTTTTAACTTTTGGATTTTAGGTGCTGTAGGCAGCTCCAATGGATTCTGTAAGTTTGCTGATTTTGAAAAATATTATTTTGAAGTCCAACATCAAATATGGTTAATCCAGTAATTATAGCTGAACCATATCTTCACAGAGTTAATATCAATGATTCACAATATAAGAAAATTTGCACAAAAAAAAATTATTTTGCACGAGTACACATACATTTAAGCCTAGGAAATTCGCAATAAATAAATGCGAGCTTTTCATTTTGCAAAAAGTCAGTTGCTGTCATGTTTTGTAATGTCTGCAGATGGAATGTGTAACTACAAGGGAAAGCGATACCAGACTGGGGAGAAATGGGTTGATGGATGTGATTATGAATGTGTATGCAATGATGGAAGCAAAGGCACCTATAAGTGCTACAACAGGTTTGGCTTCTTACATGTAAATCTTCCAACAATTTTATTTGTTTTTGTATTCTAATTTTTGCAAGAAGTTTATTTGCATTGTTTCATTCTAGAAAGTTTTAAAACATGTAGGTATTCATATATGGTTTCCGAAGTGGACTGTGTTTTACAAACCAACGAACTATGTTCATTATGAACGCATTTAATGAGGTGATGATATAATGTAACAGAAAAGGGGGGGCATTAAAGATTATTTTCTGAGGTAGCTAATTTCTTATTGTAGATGCCCCTTGTATTACAATCTGCCGTCTATGTGTACCTTGGTGAAGAAGGAGGGCGGGTGCTGTTTACAACCGGTGTGCAACTTTAATCCATCAATCACCCGATTCAACAACACAGCTATGGCAACCACGGCTTCTGGAATACGTAAGTGAATGCAAATTCTTGAGAAGTCACATTGTGGAAATTAAATGTTAAAATCTCGAAAGAGGAGTTCATTAATCCCCCTACTCCTTCCCCCCAAAAAGATTATTCAACATGTACACAAGAAAAAGTAGCTCATTTCATTCCCATATGAAATTCGAATGAATTTCATGCAAATATTTCGCATGGGAACAAGACGCATGATATTCGCCTGAAATACTCACTTGATTTTCAGGCAAAATATTTGGCAGGGTGGTCATCTGGATGTGGTCAATCTTGTAATGCGTACATCAATTAAAATAATCATTGGTTTCAAGGCTAAAAATGATAATCCATGATATAAAGTGTGATTTTCGATTTAGAATATCCCATCGATAGTAAATCAATTCAACAAAAACAAATATGTTATATTGGATGTTAATTTATGAATTTAGAACCTTGGAAAATATACCAAATAATTTGTTGGGATCCGGGTTGGAATAGGTCTTCAGTACCCCTTACTTGTCGTAAGAGGCGACTAAATGGGGCGGTCCTTCGGATGAGATCGCCAAATCCGAGGTCCTGTGTCATAGCAGGTGTGACGCGACAAAGACCTCTCTCTGCTCAAAGGGCTTAAGCGCCGAGCATAGGCCTAAATTTCGCTGTCCTTCACCAGCAATGGTGACGTCTCCATATGAGTGAAAAATTCTCGAGAGTCCATCATTTTCTAACAGTTCAATATAGCATAATGTTTGCAACATTTTCATGCAAATACTACAAGGTTATCACATGAAGATAGCCGAAAGCTATTAATATATATAATAAATGATTTACATTTCCAATGTGTTTTACTTCAATATCTTTACCACTGTACGTATTCATGAATCTTGTCAAAAGAGTACGCTTATTTTTCCGACAGAAATGAAAGTAGAATGTAAATATGAAAAATAAATGTCATCTCTCAAAAAACTTGAGGGTTTGAACTGCAACGCTTTACGCCGGTGGTATACTTGTCATGACGCGTTAACGCACTTCATAAAGTACGCTGGCGTGAAGTGTCGCATTTCAAAGAAAGTGTGTAAAACTTTCATGAATATCATGCGAATAAATTTGCCTTATATTCGCCATGAGTGATTTTTGGTATGATTACACTATGATTTTCAAACAAATTGGATATATACGGATGGAAATCATGGTACACACTTTTTCCAGTGTAAATTATCACACGAAGTCTTACAGTTGGGAAAAAGATTTCAAATTAATTGAAAGGCTGCATGTTACAAATAATAAATAAGCTCATTCAATTTATTTATTCTGCCTTTGATACTGTAGTTTATATGTCACTGAAAATTTACTGTCGGACCAAAAGACATTTTAAAAAGAGGGGGATGTCTTTAGAAATAGAGTACAAATACCTTCACTTTGTTATTTATTTTTATTCATATGATATCTGAAAATTATTTGTTTCTAATAATTTCCCTCTAATTTTTGTAGCTGTGTGCAGTTACAAATCTAAGCTGTATTTCCAAGGACAGACTTGGAAGGACTCCTGCCAGTATCAATGTACTTGTACAGATGCCTCTAAGGGACTCTACACTTGTGAACAATTGTAAGTTTGTATGCCTTTTATAAAAAAAAAAAAAAAAAAAACAACACGCACTATAATACCTATATTGGTATATGAATCATTGTCTTCATCATTGAAGACAATGAAGAAAATGTATTATCTTCCCGTATAAATTCTTGTAAAAATCAGTACTACCATAATAAATCATTCTGAACTCATTTTGCTGTAATTTTTATGAAATCTAAAACATTTATTGCAAAACATCTGGACATAAAGTCTCTCCATGAATTTTTAATTTTTTTTTATCAACGATTGCAGAAGTATGGCAAGTGATACTTTAACATCAAGTTTTAGCATTCCATTTCCTTATACACGTACATAATTCTTTGTAAGCCTAGATGGTGATGTTCTTGCAGTGCAGTCATATGATATGTATAGCTGTTCAGGAAAAAATAAAACACTGAATCTAGATACTGCAGATATTTGTGTTGTTAGTAGTGTAAAAGGAACTTTCGCTACTTTGATTGCGCAGGTGCCCCACCTATCCAATCCTCCCTGCCGGTTGTCACTTACATCAAGCCCCTGGTTCCTGTTGCCAAACCCCACGATGTGAATTTAATCAACAACAGGGTAGCTACACAGGCTATGGTTTCACCAGTGGCAATGGAACAGGTTTGTAGTTTAACAGATACATTTTACAATTGTATTTATTAATTAGATATGATAGATTATCACTAAAATTACCTGACTTGATCGAGATATTCACCTCTATTCCACTATCTATGGCTTACTCCAGTCCGACTGATTTTTGGCCGGATTATATTTGGGAACAAAGTGTAAAACTTACTACAGGAACTGGTAATTGTTTCTATGATAATGATAATAGGGCTCTATACCATACCACCCCAACTACAAAAATATTTTGTGATTGAATGTTGTTTAACGTCACTCTCGAGAATCTTTTACTCATATGGAGGCGTCACCACTGCCGGTGAAGGGCTGCAAAATTTAGGCCTATGCTTGGCGCTTATGTCCATTGAGCAGGGAGGGATCTTTATCGTGCCACACATGTTGTGACACGGGACTTTGGCTTTTACGGTCTCATACGAGGGACTGCCCCATTTAATCGCCTTATACGACAAGCAAGGGGTACTGAGAACCTATTCTAACCCGGATTCCCACGGGGAAAAGGGGTGGTATGGTATAGAACCCTACTATTAGTATTACAGACAAAATCACCGGTCCCTGCTTACCTATTCGACCATCTAGGCAATTCAAAAGCTTGCTGTTGGTAATGAATGGATTTTTCACAGGACTACAATTGAAATATGTGTCATGATATTGGATTTATTTCTGAATGCCGATAATATAGGAAATACATGTATCTATGGAAAAAAAAACAATAATGTGAATATCATATACATAGCTCAAAATGTGGATCCACCTCAGCCCTGTGTAGATGCTGCCACCAACTGTAAAGTTTACGGGAAATCTGTGTGCAAAACCTATGCACAATGGTCCTCTGACAACTGTCGAAAGTACTGTGGCATATGTCGTAAGTTTACAGCATTTGGATGTCGTGCCTATAGGTCTAAGTCATAAAATGTTAAATTCATTATGAATGTGTCATGAAGTATTTACTTGTATTTGTTGAATTATTAGCAAAGCAATTTGGCTGTGTGTATGTAATTGAATAAGAGGCAAATGATACAATATGAAAAATTGATTATTTCAGAAAACTTGGTCGTTAAACCTGCTGCTGGAGGTAAGTGAAGAGGAGTAACTCCGTAATAGTATTTTGTGATATCCTACCGATTTTTTTTTATTGGTGATAGTAGTACTTACTTAGAATTGAATGCATTGTTTGCTTGAATTGTAGACGTGTGCATATACATGGGTAAGACTTACCAGCAGGGACAGACCTGGGAGCCAGATTGTAGCACAAGGTGTACCTGTGAGAACGCCCATTACGGCTACTACAGATGCAACGAGGCGTGAGTAGATACTTGTCTTTGATGAAGCAACCCATTGAATAGTATAAGTTGTATTAAGTCGATACCATAACAACACATTTTGATAACTATTTCTCAAGATTTACAACTTGTTTTGAGCCACAAACACTTGCATGTTGCAACCTATGAACACTTTTTTCTGTGATGACTACTGTTTTGCGGTACACGGTAAAGATGTGTCTTATTGGTATTTTCAGATGCCCGCATTATAATAACCTACCGGCTGTTTGCAATACAGTGAAGAGAGAGGGATGTTGCCCTGTTGTTGAATGTCAGACTGGAGTTTTCTATACATCCAGTCAAAACATTGACTCCATTGGAAACGGAGGACTGATTACAGTTCAGCATCCTCCCGCTAACCACATCCAGAATCCACCTTATGGGCAAACCCAGATAGGATCCGGAGGAACTGGATTCATGGCCCCTACACTGAGTATGTTAAAAACTTTATGTTTCTTTGTAACAATAACTTTACTGAAAGCATGAGTGATTTAGATAATTAAAAAGATCCATCTTCACTGTAAAAGCACGCCCTTTGAATATTGATATGAATGTTTGGGAATAAATCAGAATTTGTTGGCAGGAGGTTGTCTGTACAATGGTCAGATTTATGGACATGGACAAATGTGGGATGATGGTTGTAAGTACACCTGCACTTGTATGAACGATGTCACTGGTGACTACAGATGTCGTGAAAAGTAAGTAATATAACATTGAGTTTCACACGAAAAGTCAGGAAAGTGTGTGGGGTTAAAAACTCTAATTTGTTAATAGTTATATAATGCTATTCATATTCATATCATAATTGAAGAATGGTTTAAATGTGTGACTATAAGAGAAGTGGATATGAATTAGTAATTATATTCTAAGGATTGTTTTGGACGGCACTTCATTTCTATATCAAAGTTTCTAGTGGATAATGTACAAATTACTTGTAAAACAATTTCTTTTTCGTAGATGTCCATCCTACCCAAATATGACATCGACGTGTGTTATGATCACAGACACTAATGACCCATGCTGCAAGGTCCCTAAATGTGGATTTGATGTTGCTACTGGTCAAATCCCCATACCAGTGCCTTCTTATAATCAGACATCCATTGCAGTTGGAATTGTAAAGCCTCCAACCCCTACCGTATATCCAACTCTTTCCCAAAATACATCTTGGGTAATTTTAAACACAACTGGAGGACAACCTGTTGCACCAACTGCCCCAGCAAATGTCAAACAAGGTAAACAGATCAATTCAGGGTAACAAAAGAAAAGACCTATAGGGGAGACAATTCAGGGTAACAAAAGTAAAGACCTATAGGGAGGAATGATTTTCGGGGGAAAAGTCATTGTTATATAAATTTTCATTGGGATTTTATTGGGGGTAGAAATGATGGGGGGAAGTCATATTGTTATATCAACTTTTGTTGATTTTTTTCATTTTTTACAAAAAACAAAATTTTTTTTTTTACATCTGGTACAAAAATATGCACATTTTCCTTCAATAATTCAGTTAAAATGCACGTCCATTCTTTATATAAAAGGCATTTAAATGAAAGCAAATTGTAAATTCCCAACACACAAACGCAATCAAGTGGAACTATACATCACAGATATGATCCAGAGATAACAGAAGACAATAATGATTCATTCTGTGTTACTCAACTCAAGTACATGTGCCACGTATAAAAACATACCAAGCAAATATTGCTGTGTTTGCCAATCAGAACTTATTTTTTGTTGGAGGAATACTGAAGAACAGGTTTATATCATTGCTGCGGATAAATGTGTGTATTGACGATGTTCTAAGCAAAAATTGCAGGAATAAAGTTTACAGAAAATATGAAATATAATTTGGAAGTAACGAACTTAAAATCTGTAAACAATGAAGGGTGAAGATAACGAACAGTGATCAATCTCACAAGTGACCCTTAGTAATATCAATTTATACCAATTCTTGGGCCGTTCTTTACACACTGATTTTTACTACGGATTACTCCGTTTACCTGATCGAGATGTAGGGCTAGTGGCGGGTGTGACCGGTTGACATGGGATGCTTACTCATCCCAGACACCTTATCCCACCTCTAGTGTATTCAAGGGGTCGGTGTTTGCCAACCTCTTAATTTTCATTCCCTTTAGGAGTTATGAGATTGATCACTGTTCGTTTTCATGTATCATGCTACATACATGTATATGTACATTGTAGTAAAAGAGCCATTGAAAGTTTCTTCCTATATCCACATACTATAGGCATTCCGATGTGCTGAAAACAACTTATTGCATTTGTTTAGCCTAAAGTCATCCACTAGAACGAATATGGATGGGCTTTTTGTATGGGCTAAAATCAAATTCATCTCAATAGGTTTTTGTTATCCTGAATTGATCCTTTCCTGTTTTGTTCAAAAGCGTCGTTTTACTGATTTTGAATCCCTTTACAATTCAAATTTCTTATATGCTGTTTCAGCTTTTAAGATTTTCAAAGTTTTCATCAACATAAAAGACTGTTTAACTGATACATGTACTTTTCATATATGATAATAATTTTAGTTTCTTTATGTTTTGTTGACTTCCCTGTCTTCTTGCAGGTTTCTGTATCTACAAAGGCCAGCGTTATAGTGCGGGAGAGACCTGGGATGACGGCTGTGACTACAACTGTGTATGTGATGATGGCTTACTGGGACACTACAGATGTATAAGCAAGTGAGTAATATCTATCCCATGACTGATTACATAACAACTGTGCAAGTTAAGGTTGCATGAAGAATACAAAAAATTACCCTTCACAAACAATAAAAACACCATATCCAGCTGTCTAACTATCCAGTTACCGGTATGGCATTAATTCCACCTTTGGTAATTGTACTTATATTCCCAATGTCCTTTCAAATGAAGAAATTCTCCAAAACCATGCTTCAGTTTTAGACAAATTTAATAATCCAATCAATGGGTCGGATGAATATCAGTTACCATACATATACTGGATTCCTAAACTTCGTAAAAACCCTAACAAAAAATCTTGCTGGATCCAGTAAATGTTCTTCAAGATCCTACTATGTTTTTCACCACCATATTAACAGCTGTGAAAGAGAAACTTCAAACGTACTATGCCACTACATATGCCAGAAGTGGTGTAAACCAAATGTGGATTCTAAAATAGATTCTAAAGAAGTTTTAGTAAATTTGAATTCGCAAAAACTTTTTTCAAATCAACAACATCAAAACGTATGACTTTTCAACACTTTACACGACCAAACTTTTAGATATCATAGAAAGTTGCTTCTTCAATGAAAATGGAAAAAGGAAATGTTCATGCTTTGTGATAAGTCATTCAAGAAATTAGTTTTTAAACACCACTCTGCTTTTACACAAATGTAGTCTCAAAGTTGATATTAAAAAGATTCTGGATTTCCTCATTGACAATATCTTCGTAAGTTTTTGTGATCATGTCTTTCAACAGTGTGTTGGAATTCCCATGAGCACGATTGTGCTTTTTGTTAGTCGACCTGTTTTTATATCCTTACAAAGCAGAATCTATTCAAAAGCTTCTACAGGAGAAGCTAACAATTGCTGTGACCTTCAAATCGACATTTAGAGATATCGACGACGTTTTATGCAAGGTGAAGATAACGAACAGTGACCAATCCCACAACTCCTACAAGCAATACAAAATAGACAGTTGGGCAAACACGGACCCCTGGACACACCAGAGGTGGGATCAGGTGCCTAGGAGGAGTAAGCATCCCCTGTCGACCGGCCACACCCGCCGCGAGCCCCACATCCCGATCAGGCAAACGGAGTTATCCGCAGTCAAAATCAGTGTGCCAAGAATAAACCACATCTGTTTCTTACTAAGATATTTTATTCATGACAAACTAACAGCTCAACATTATGACTCGGTATGATTTCAAGCTTCTCCATCATCAACTTCCAATATTTGTGTAGCAATATCCCATTATCACCTGTACATGGTGTTTTGTCTTTCAACTGATTCGATACGCACGAGCTTGTTCTGCGTATGGTCAGTTTTTTAAATCGAGGCAGGCTACTGACTAACAAGTTAATGTTACAAGAGTTTCCACAGTTTCCTTTAAAGTCAGCATTTAGCAAATTGTATGGTAGTTATAGCTACTTAATTTACCAATACAACCTGTCATTGGGTAAATGCTCTCTGACATGTATTATGCTAATTAGGGTAGTTCTTTACACACTGATTTTGACTACGGATTAATCCGTTTACCCGATCAAGATGTGGGACTCACAACGGGTGTGACAGGTCGACAGGGGATGTTTACTCCTCCTAGGCACCTGATCCCACCTCTGGTGTGTCCAGGGGTCCGTGTTTGCCTTGTGTTTAATTTTGTACTTTTTATAAAAGTTATGAGACTGATCATTGTTTGTTATCTTCAGTTTTTCATTTGATTGAAAGGTTGTTTATAACCAGAGATTGTGATATCATCGTCTACAGTGAAAATCTTTCGGTCAAAACATGTGATATGATTGGAAACGTTCTTGTTACAGTTATTACTTTTTCATGTTAGGACGTTATATGTTTGATAAGAAATCATTTTTACAGGCTGAAAATTGGACCATTTAGGGAAAAGTTCACGAGGAGTTCAAATACTTATAATTCTTGTCAGTTCTGACTGTATGATTTTCATGATTTGATATAAGGAAACAATACCATGATCACATTTTTTCACGGTTTATGGAAATTTTGTGAAGGTTTGAATTTATGATCACATTAGAACCCTGTAATTGGTGGTCGTACAGTACATCATCGGAAATGTGCTTCATGTCTGCGTTCAATCTAAATAGCATTTTGCTTTATCATACATCATGGCATTTGATATATTCATTATGCTGATGGATTATTCATGATACATGTATGCCATTATTTATCTATATGTAGATGCCGAACATTTGACTACGTCCCACGGCCACAATGTAGACTTAAACAGGATCCCAATAACCCTTGCTGTCAAATCCCTGAGTGTATATTGAACCTCCACAACCCAGAAATTGAGGGCCAGAGAACGACACCACGTGTGCAAGGAAGTAAGTTATCAGATCGTTTTTATTGCTACTTAATTAAGAATCATTGATCATTGTTTGTTATCTTCGCCTTTCATTGTATACTTTAATGGCGTAAAAGATGTCATAAGTTTGAGTGTTGAGCGCATCAAATGAAAGGTGAAGATAACGAACAGTGATCAATCTCATAACTGATACAAAAACATTAGGAAGTGACTAGTCCTCAAACACTAACTCTGCATGTAGAAGTTAAGAGTCATGGGTCTTTCGCATGATACCTTACATTCGGAATCACGCTTGATGGCCAGCACTGGTGCGGTAGCCAACCTTCACGTATACAGGTCTGAGCACTAAACATAGGCAATTCTTCAACAGATAGTGCCGTCTCTATATCAGTGAATACCTTCAACGAATGCAAAACAAACACAGCCAATGTAATTTTTTATATAACATTATAATTACTTGTCTGAATTTTATATCATGGAACCTAACGCCAGAGGAACATCGAAATGTTGTTCTTCATTATAAATCAGATTAAACATTTTAAATTATAAAAATAACCGACAACAGTCAAATATTGCAAATCATATTGGTAGAATTATTTTATATTCTTATATTCATCATAACTAAATATATTTACACTTATGACAGATTATTGTATGTACAATGGCAAGCAGTACCAGCAAGGACAATCCTGGTATGATGGTTGCAGCTACAAGTGTACGTGTGAGGACGCTGGAAAAGGAATCTACAGATGTCTTAGCAGGTCACTGACATTTACTTTGACTTAACAAATGATGTGTCCTTTTTATGGATTGTGTTTGATAAAATAATACACAGAATGAAATATACCGGAGAAAATGTGATTTTGATGCAACAAGTCATGTTTTAAAAACATTTTATTTGAGTGTGTTGGGGAGGGGGTAGTTATATCATGTTTTGCTCTTCAGTAATATCTGCATATGTAGATATATATCAGTATACATTATTTACTACATCTTATCCATTTATAATGCACTTTCTTTCATAGTAAGCATTGATGTAGTTTTAGGCTTGTAAATGTGCAATACTTTAATGATAAATAACAATTATTAACATTATGCTGCTAATTACAGATGTCCTGAAATCTTGAATGCAGAACCAGGCTGTAACTACATCACAGATCCCCGTGACCCTACTTGCTGCAGAGTTCCTGACTGTACCCCTGTCAATATAACCAACCCTCACCCTATTCCTCCAAAGACCTATCAAGGACAAATTGTGGGAACATCTGGTATGGAAGGCATTTAGTGACATTTCAATACTAGTATTCATATGGCTCTTAGAAGACTCCTTAAGGCCAAAGATCCAAGGTCTGAGCGACAGTTATATATTGCATAACGTCTGAATTTTCCATCTTACACTTCTAAAGACACTACTCGTAAAACATTGTACGTCGTTATTACATTTTCACAAAACTTCTCTGAAACCAATGAGTCTTGATTTGAACGTATTTTACTGTATATGATATATACAAAAGGATCAGAAGCACGTTCGTACAACTTCCGAGTTCTTCTCCTTTCTCCAATTCATCAATTTCAACCAAACTTTACGCAGAGTATCATTGGGGAAGGGCGATTAAAGTTAATTCCAATGAAGAACCACATCCTCTTTGAAAGGATTACTGAAAAAGCTTGTAACAAGATTTTCTTTGTCTGTAAGACCTATTATTACAACTGTGATGATTTCAGACCTTGGGTTTTAATTCCATATTTAATCATTCAACTTTTCCTAGAAGTTCCCATTCAAAAGATGAAATGCTTCAAAATCAAGTTTCAGTTTTAAACAATTCCATATTCCAGTCAATGGGATGAACAAATTTCAGCTACCCTACCTATACTGAGTTCCGTAACCATTACAGACATACATTGCAGGATTCAATCAATGTTTTACTACCTCTCTTTATTACTCTTCATGAAAATATTAACTTCTAAAGACGTTTTCTGCTACAACAAATGCGAGAAATGGTGCAAATCTTGGCACACTGATTTTAAGTACGGCTAACTCCGTTTACCTGATCAAGATACAGGGCTCAGGTGGGTGTGACCGGTCGACAGGGAATGCTTACTTCTCCTAGACACCCTATCTTACCTCTGATATACCCAGGGGTCTGTGTTTGCCCAACTCTCTATTTTGTATTGCTTATATGAGTTATGAGATTCATCACTGTTCGTTATCTTCGCCTTTCATGTGTATTATCAAACCTTCAACAAATCTTAAGTAAATTTGAATTCACAGAACTTTTCCAAAATAACTTTTACAGTTTACACCATAATTCTTGCAATGAATTAAAGATTAGCATATTTGACATATACACAAGCTTGTTCAATGAAAATAGAAATATTCAAATCTGGTGATCAGTCATTCAAAAAAATAATTTGTTAAACACCACTCTGATTCTATGCACAAGTACTCATATGTTGATATGATATCGTACTTCCGCATTGATAATATCTACGTACATGTAGATTTTGGGGATCAGGTCTTCCAACAGTCTGCTGGAAATCCCTTGACACGAATTGTGCTCCATTTTAGTTTACCTGTTTTTGCATTCTTATGAGGAAAAAATTTGTTCTTATCAATATTTGAAATCACAAAACTTTTCGCAAATTAACATGAAAACGTATGCCTTTTTAACACTTTACATGACCATTCCTCATGATAAATCAAATACTAGGCTTTTTGACATCACAGGAAGTTGCTTCGTCAACAAACATTGAAAAAAGGAATATTCATATCTAGTGATCAGTCATACAAAAATACTTTGTTAAACACCACTCTGATTCTATGAACAAGTATTCTGAAGTTGATATAAAATGATGCTGAGTTCCTCATTGACAATATCTTCATAGCCTTTGGTAATCATGTCTTCCAACAGTCTGTTGGAATACCCATGGGCACGAAATGTGCTCCTTTAGTAGCTGACCTGTTTTTATATTTTTATGTGGCAGAAGTTATTAAAAAGCTTTTACATGAGAAGAAAATACCTCTTGCTGTGGCCTCCAATTCGACACTTAGATGTATGGAGAACGTTTTATATATTAATGAAAATCATTTAATTCATATGTCGATTCGATGTATCCCTGTTAACTCGACATAAAAGACACCACGCTCTTTTACATCTGCTTCGTACTTACAAATTTTATTGAACATAAATGTTCACAGCAAATCAACAACTCAACTTTATGATGAATGGGATGACTTCATTTGAGCTTCTCCATCGTCAGCTTCCCATATCTATGTAGCAATATTCCATAAACACCTGCATAATGGTTAACAGTGTCTGACTAATCATAGCCTGATTATTCAAAATGAGAATTTGTATATGATCTGCGGAAATAATAGTAGAACTGTGGAGGGTTGTTCAGTACATCCGTAGAAGGTTGAAAGCTTCCAAATGTTGTTGCAAAGTTCTATTTATAAATACATGGATATTTATTTGAAAGTTATTGTGATTTCAAAAGATGAATTTATCAATGCAGTAGGACAAAGAATTTGATATTCCAAATTTCCAGAAATAGCTGCATTTATATGGGGTGGGTTGATGTATTATTCATTGGTTTAATAGCAAGAATCTTAAATACTGACTTACACTGTAATGGTTTTACTGTAATGGTTGTATGACAACATAACATAGATATCGATTGAGTTGTGGTGTTGAAATTTCTTAAAACAATTTTCCATGGATTTATATTGTACAGGCAAATGTGTATACAAAGGAAGTGAGTATCGGGCTGGAGAAAGCTGGGAAGATGGCTGCGACTTAACTTGTATCTGTACAGATGTCCTCAGGGGACACTATGAGTGTGTGGACAGGTGAATATCTTTTCTTGAAACTTGTTCCTGGTTTGTAACGTAATAGGTTAATGTGGCCCCATAGTCACAGTAGTTTCTGAAGAATATATTTTAAAGGATTCTATGTAATGAAACTATATTTACTTAATTACTTAAACAGATGCCCTGTGTACACCAACTTGCCAGACACTTGTCGAATGGTCAATGATTTCACTAACCCCTGCTGTAAAAAGCCTGAATGTAACATCCCAGGTCAACTCGGAGGAACGGATGGTTCTAAATCGACCACAACAAATCCTGTTCTCCCACAAACGCTCCCGCCAAAACAACGTAGGCATATTTAGTTAATTTCATGGGATTTCCCCATACATGAAAAGGGCCAAGGGATGGTAATCCATATACATATCTGCTTGTTTCATACACATAAGTCATTGAGAGGTTCTGTGTACATTTATTCTGTACGTATAAGTACCCCAGTGGCATCCACAAGAATACCCGTATTGTACATATGCATGTATCGAGATCAGTAGGACTTTCATTTGCAGAATGAATAAATTGGGAAGGAACATCAATTAAATAATCAGTGCTATTTTTATCATATGAATTTTGAAAGAGCTCAACCAACCTTTGGTTGTATCTTTAATTTTGATTCTCAGCATTCTTAATATTGTGTGTACTATTCACTTGTCATTTTCTGAAGTTTTTGTGTAACAGTTATTAATATTTATGTGGTCATTTGTAGAGTATTGCGTGTACAAAAGTGCACAGTATCTACAGGCACAAGTCTGGGAGGATGGATGTAACTACAAGTGTCGTTGCGATGACTCCAGTCGTGGGATCTACACATGCAACCAGAGGTTAGCTGTGTTAAAAGATCTGAGAAAAGTGGTTTTTGTCTTTCTTGACAAACCTTCTTTGAAGTATATGTACTAGAAATGAAAATGAATTTGCAAAACGAACAGTAAAACTATTTACAGTGTACATGTAGTAGGAATACTGAAGTAAAACTATAGCAATGGTGACATTTCTTAAGTATCACAGATCAACAGAATTATGACTAGAGACAGGAAATTGCCTTGGGTTCTGCGAGTTCAACTGCTGAAGTGGTAGAAATGTTTGTCTGTATTTTCAAAGGTTTCAGCTGTGCACAATACGATTTACTTATTTTGATTATATCTTTAGATGTCCAACATTCTCAAGTTTGACCCCAGGATGCACATTGAAGACTGACCCAAAGGACTCGTGCTGTTTAGTTGAAGTTTGTCCACAGCCTACACCAGGCCCTCATCAAACTACACCAGTACCGACCATTCTGCCAAAGCCTTTCACAGGAAGGGTAAACCTGCCCATACCAAGTCCAGTTACTGGACACGAAAAACCTGCACCAAAACCAATTGGCAAGTCTTACACTTTCTTACTTACATGTACATGTATTTCATCTTAACAAAGGCCTAACCATTTTTTTGGTTTGCATTTGTGCCATTTGTCTGTTTTTATGCTTGGTAAAATGTTAATGATCCGCATATTTTATTTCATTTTCAGTACAGTTACACTCCAAACCAACACACTTTGCAAAAATGTATACATATCTCTTCCATGATCATTAAGAAGGCAATTCTAATAGTCAAAATTCTGGTATGGACACAATGATATCTGATTATCTGTACTATTTTGACTTCTGTACAATAACTGCTTGCAGAAAGAATATACCTCTGATTAACAGAATTTAGAGTATTTATCAAAATTCAGATTTTCGGATCGGGTGCATAGGATGTGGGATCAGATGTCGTGGCTATGTCAGATTGATATATCTTAGTTAACTTGAAGTAAAATACATCACAATGTGTGAGGTAAAAGACATCACAATGTCTTCCTCATCTGCTTAATATTTGGGTATTTTATTAAAACTAGACGTTAGGAGCACACTAGCATCTCAACATTAGGACTTCTCATTTTCTATCTTCAATATCTATGTAGCAATATGGTGTTTATGTCTCACAAGTAATACGATATGCGACAGAATGTTCTACATATGATCAATTTTTAATTCGAGGACGGCTTCTGACAAATAAGTTGATGTTTTAGTTAGAATTCCATAAGTTCTATGGTTTTTGTAATGATCTTATTTGCGATATATCTTGTCATTAAATTGAATGCTGCCTGACGTATTTCATACCATTTGTTAGACAGTTCCTTACATACTTTACACACTGAATTGAATACGAATTACTCCATTTATCTCATCAAAATAGAGGGTTTATGGAGGATGTAACCCATCAAAGGAGATATTTTCTTTTCACTTTTTTCATTCTTCTATTTAAAAAAAAATAGGATGGTTTTATAATCCAAAGACATTTGATACGAAAATTAAGAGTCTTCTAGATTGCAGAAATTGTTGCTAATATGTGCTGAAATTTGTGAGTATCATATCATACAATAATTTAACACAGGTTTCTGTATATACAAGAGTGTCATCTACACTCAAGGACAGAAATGGAGTGATGGATGTGACTACATTTGTGAATGTTATGATGCTGATAACGGAAAATACAGATGCACTCCCAAGTAAGCGCATCATGTTCTTATTTTACAAATGTTTTGGAACGATGCTTTTTTACATCCAACTTGCAGTATTTAGACATTTGTAAATGCATTATCCATTTATACCATTGCTGGAAAAACATATGCATTGTATGTGCTTTGAAGGAAACACTGCTATTTGCCATATCCAATCAAGAGTAATTGTTGCTCTTTTTTCATTTTGTTTGGTTCTAGACAGCACAAAACTAAGAATCATTACACATTGCAGATGTCCTTCCTACATTGACTTGCCAACAGTTTGCAGATTTCATAAAGATCCTGCCAACCCTTGTTGTGATATTGTGGAGTGTGCCGAGCTAACAACTACTCCTACTCAAACCACACAGCCTGGTCCATCAAACCAGGCTCCGAATGAAAATCCAAATCCGCAGACGACCACCAACATCACACCGACTGCAACTCCACAATCTAGATGTAAGTCAGAATCAGCATTGCTTCATTTTGACTGATACTGTTGGACTTCGGTATCTCAAACATAGATATCTCGAATTCCATATGTCGATGAGAAATGGAAGTCCCAACTACATTTTGTATATCTGTTTTAAACTCAATATTTCGAAGCCTGGGATATCTCGTTTTTTTTTCTTTAATTTTGGCCCCATCGAGTTGGAGATAACGAAGTTTTACTATACTTCTTTGTACTGAGCTATATCTTACTTCTTATAAAATCAATATTATTTTTTATTATTAATATACATGTACCTGTAACTACAACGACAACTATCACATATACCTTTTTTCCCTATTATACATATGTGACTAGGTACGTGTGAATACAAGGGACAGCAGTATATACAGGGTCAGCAGTGGTTTGATGGTTGTGACTTCTCCTGTGTTTGTGAAGACTGTGTTACCGGTGTGTACAGGTGCAACCAAAGGTAAGTCTTTCTTTGATGAGATTGACGAGCAGGATGCATATGCTTTAACGAGACGTGATGTCAGTTTTGAATATCTGAGGCACTTGATTTTAATAGGTGTCCAAGTTTTCAAACTCCACATGCAGAATGCAGTCTAGTTGCGGATCCCAAAGATCCACTTTGTTGTAAGATTCCAGAGTGTCCCACAGCTGGGAATTATAACACTGCTCCACCTTTGGTCATTCAAGGAGGAAAAGCAACCCGAAATCCCACTATCACTCTGACACCTACTGCTCTGCCACCTACACCTATCACAGATCATGTCTATACCGAAAAACCATACATGTTTTTCACTACCCGTCAGCCAACTCCACAAACACCACCAGTTTACATCCGTAAGTCTCATGAATGTAAATATTGTATTAGAAAAAGGTTTAAAATCTTAAAAAGTCAACATACAATTACCAGTGATCACCGTTTATCAGGGTTTTTTCGCGTGTATCTAATTTCCGCTTTGTTCGCGACGATTTCCGAATCGTGGAATATAAATCCGCGTAAATTTGATACAAAGTTTTGTTTTTTGTAATAGAGTTATGTAGCAAACGGGTAATATTACGTTTGAAAGATTCGTGTTCAGTGTGTTTTGTTTCCCCCTATATCCGACAAGCGCCAGGTGACAGGTATGTAAGCCTCGATGATTATTTATAAAGGACAAGCTAATTAAATGGACCACGTTCTTTTAGCAATATTCCAAGAAACGAAAGAAAATGTAAATTATGTTCAGAGAGTATATAATGATTGTAGAAAACAGTATTTAAAGAAATATTATTATAAACACCCCTCCACTTTCAAGCTTGTCCAACTGGAAATATTACGGAATAATGTAAATTTGGTAAATACCTATATAAATGTTCATCCATGAGATCTCAGTTATTATAAGATTATCCTCAGTATTTATCCTGTCCATGTACATCAGTATGATATGTTATGTTATGTTACCATTTCATTGTATAGTTTGTTGTTATATATACTTTGTACCTATGAATTGTATGGTTCTTGGTCAATAAACAATACAATACAATTAAACCTGAGCTACTCATACACGTAACGGGACATGGTTGATGGCCGTTTTAAACTGAAAATAATTGTCGATAAATATTTCGTATTAATACCATTATAGCTAACGCACATTGATTTAAGTTTCTATACCGCCAAACTGTACATATTTACTTGAGTGTAAACAAAAGTGTAAACTTGTTTTTGAAAACTGGTACGCAGCGCAGGTGTGTGATTAGTTGAGAGCGTCTTCCAAAATTAACGAGGTGAAGTTCGATTAATCTCTCACCCGGATGAAGCCACTTGGAGCGAAATGGCTGACAAAGCAATATGATTAATGCGAACAAAACGCGAAATCGTCAGAGATGGATTCAGAGAAGCAGGAATATCATCCATATTGAGATTTGATTATAATTGCGACATTGACTCAGAAATCCTAGCCTGTAAATCGTTTCATTGACTGAATTTGTGCATTAAAAATTTAAGTTACATGTACAAATGCTGTCTTTCTCCCCAATCCCTTCATACGTTTAAATAATAGGGAATCATATATCATATCAGGGTATCTATGAGAAGAAAGTTAAGTATGCTGTGTTCATTTGCAGTCAACACCTGTATTTACAAAGGCAAATCATACACACAAGGACAAAGATGGCAAGATGGCTGTGACTACGATTGTGTGTGTAAAGATCAAATGACCGGTGTCTACAAATGTACTGAAAAGTAAGACTTGGCATATGAGTGTTTGGCTATTTAAAGTTTTTCTTACAGATTGCATCACCGGGCAGTTGTTTCAACAGATCATATTTTGTATATCTATGAATAATGGTTAGGAAAATATTTCTGAAGGCAGAAATAGCATTGCAATATGCAAATTCATTATAGGATGAAAACTCGTCAAATATTCATTGAATTTGTAATAAATGTAATCTCTTATAGTGTTGAATTGTACTTTTGTAATTATGAATGAATTTCACATATATTTTGAATATTAATGATTTTTATCTTGAAATACTATTTAGAAAACACTAATTAACTCTTTGGCAGTTTTTGATTATTTACTCTAATGAGCTGAGTTTCATGTTATGTACAGATGCCCAAGAATTACAAATCTGAACCCAGGCTGTCAGCTAGTCCAAGACATCAACGAGCCTTGTTGTAAGAAAGCATTCTGTCCCCCGAATGTTTCACCAATTGTGATCAAGCCACCAACACCAACGACCCTCAATGGGCGACCAGGTGAGCCTATCAGAATCGGACAGTGTATCGTGCAATTAGTCATATCAATCATAAGTGTGATTCATTTCTTCCGCATATTATGTGCAGTGACCAGTTACAAAGAACTCCTTGAATTAAACTAATAAGGCTGGGAAAATTTAATCAGTTTTTTTGTAGTAACATGAATTTTGATATATGCCCTGAACTTTTACAAGAACCAAGTCGGTTTAAGCTTTTCCCATGGTTGCATGCCTATTGTTTATTCACACAAAAATAATAAATGTTGTAATTTGTTTTTTGCCAGCTGTCTGCACGTACAAGGGTATGGATTTCAAACAAGGTGAAACTTGGAAGGATGGCTGTGACTTGGTTTGCATCTGTGAGAATGGAACCACGGGGTTCTACAGATGCGACGACAGGTGAATAATCCATTCTTAAGTTTGTGATATTTGTTTTAATTGTAGACGACAATAGTAGTTAAGTTATATTCATGCATTAATCCCTGTTTGATCTGGTCTTTGTTTAAGGATAGGTGGGGCACTAGCATAGAACATTATTTGTTATTTGAGTTTTCCTCATGCTCGGTAAAATCATGGTAAAGGGGACCTTCAATTGTCGAAATCATGTGAGGGAATAAATGCATATTCTTGAAAACAAATTTCCAATGTAAACACTTGATTTGCTTGGTAAACACATATACAATCAAATCATATACTACAACATCAATCATGGTGGCCTATTGATTAGGACGTTCACAACCGAGAGACCTGGGATCAATCCCAGTGCGATGTGAAACCCACGATGTTTAACAATATAGTGACCTTTTTCCCACCAGAAGTGAAAGTCACGGGTCTTTCTAACATGGCCCTGTATAACGATAGACTTTGGCACCACAAGGAATCCTCACTGCTATGGCACTAAATGTCATGTATTCACGGATGTCCAAATGCTGTGATACTTCACCTACAGCTAGGGACGTCTCTACAGGAGTGAAAACTTCTCCAATGTGACGTAAAACAATAAACAAGCAATTTATTTCGTAAAACCCTATTTCGACTATTGTTACAAACACTTTCATCTATTTTTATGGGGGGAAATGTGTTTTAGAACACATTGAATAACATGTTTTTATTATACTCAAGTTGACCTCGGTATTAAACTGCATATTGGAAGATGATATTTAATGTTGTGCTCTAACACTACTAAAGCTACTTTTTACCATCATATATACTTAAACAATGCCTTTAATGATAATTAGTGCTTCAGAATTTGAAAGAATTATGTAAATCAAATTTATTCCGAAATTTCTACAAATTCCAGAGATAATTTTATGGAGAAATCCAAGAAAAATAGAAAAATCCCTAATATCGCTCTTCAGCAATTTTCTTATTTGTTCGGTTTTGAAAGTCATATCATTGTGACATCACAATGTACCCAACATCCACCGTGGCCTTCTATGGGACTACATGTAAGTTAGTAGACTATGATGTCAAAACATTAATTTTCATTCACGTGATAAATGTTCTACTTGTTCTTAAAGTGTTCTTTATAAATTCATTTCAAAGTGATAATTTCTTATTAGCTTTTGAATTGCATTTCACAAACAGTAGACAATTTGAATGTGTTTGTTGACGTTAGATAATTATGCTGTCTTCATTGTCCATTAGATTTTTTGTTGTTGATTTGTTTCAATATTGTGGTTGTAAATGGCTTATTTGAAAAATATCGATATTAGGAGGAATAGTTAATTATGCCTCTGAAATTTGGAGTACTTGTAAAGGTTATAAAGTTGAAAAAGTACATACTGATATCTGTCAGCAAATACTTGGTGTGAAAAAGCAATGTAGTTGCGTACACTGAATTGGACAGAGCTCCTCTTATGTATAATAGGTAATATACCATTGTTAAGTTTTTGGAGTAAAGTGATAGCTAACGAAAATTGTATAATTAGAAAATGTTATGAGGAAATGTATATGAATTGCAAAAAAATACAAATGTAGAAATTTGGCTTTTTGTGTTAAAAATATTTAATAGATCTTGGATTCAATAACATTTGGATTAATAAAAAAAAACCCAGAGCAAGTAGATGTTGTACTTTTTGTGGGAATAATGTTGAATATGAATACTATTTTATATTAGTTTGTCCTGTACATGTATATATACAGAATTACGGGGGAAATGTATTAGGAAATATTACTATAAAAGAACATCAATGTTTAAATTGATACAATTGTTTAACACGGGAAATTTCAAAAATCTTTGTAACCTTGGAAAATATATATACAACAGCATAATCCTAAGAGAAAGTTGTAATCCATGATTTAATATTTGTAATTACGTACGTGTATGTGTTCTCCAATAAATGTACCACCGCCATGTTTATGATATTCATAATATGTATAATTCATAATATTAATAGGAGTTATGAGATTGATCACTGTTCGTTATATTGACCTTTCATTGTACTGATAAGCTGTAAAGTTTAGCGTATAGAAGAACTTGATATTTATATTACAACTATCAACAGATGTGCGGTGTACCAGCTCCCTAATGGATGCGTCATGAAAACAGATCCTGCTGATTCATGCTGCAAGAAACCAGTTTGCCAACCGGAACTGATGATAGCACCAACAGTATCCCCTACTCCCAGACCCAAACCCTGGGTGGTCCCTAGCCCCACTCCATCCCCTACCCCATATACCCTACCAATGCCTACTGGTGTGAACTATGGGTCTGGACCAAATGGAGGACGTGAGCTGGTTTTCTTTTTATTCATTCCTGTAATGTGTTTCTACCAATACTTATATATTCTACCTGTTAATCCGGGACATTGGATAGAATATGAAGAGAATGTATGAATTAAGGTGTTCCATGTATAATGAAAGAATAATGAACAATTTTGAAGGATTTAGATCAACATAAAAGTTTATTGTTAAATAATGATGAAAGTGAAGCAGATGAAATTCACATGACTGGTAAATGATTAGAAGCTGACTTTTTTGCACTTAAGACTTTTTGGAAGAGTTGTCTGCCCATTGTGAAAATAAGAAAAATCTAATTTTCTAAAAATGTGTGTAGTCAATGATTAATTTTATTTCATATTTTCATAAAAAGAAAGTGTATGTAACTTTCTACCAAAAGATTAGTATGAAAATATAATTTTTTAAAAAAAATATTGTAATAAAACATCCTTTTCCCATTTACTTCAATGTTAAATTCTAGGTGATATAAATCAAGCAGTAAACAAAATTTTGAAAATTCTTATGGTGGATTATTTTTATTTGATGAACCCTTCAAAATGATACCATGATTACAAATATTCCACCATCCATTTATTAGATATGAGATATGGTCATTATGTAAAACTTATGCGGTACCAATTTTGATGCACCAGATGCGCATTTCGACAAATAATGTCTCTTCAGTGATGCTCAACCGAAATGTTTGAAATCCGAAATAACGATGAAGTTTTAGAGCTAAATATAGCCAAAAACAGCGTGCCAAAAAAGTGGAGCCAAATTCGTCCAAGGATAAGAGCTATGCATGAGGGAGATAATTCTTAATTTTGAAATGAATTTCTAAATTTTATAACAGCAATTAAATATACATCCGTATTTTCCGTATATACGTTGAATACCTTAAATCCATTGTTGGTGTATTCATAATATGTATAATTTTATTGTCATGTTTAAGAATTGGTGGTTAAGTGGGTAATTTCACAGACCTTGATTTGTAGAACTTGTAAATGCAAGTTATATATTATGTACGTGAAAATCATCACCACATATTAATTATCTGGTATGCAATACCAAATAATTTTAATGAAGTTTAAATGGTATTGTGTAAATATAGCATTATATTGTTACTGTAATGTTGCTTCTTACTTTGAGTGGTAAATAAGACTGATACTAGATGTTTGTTGCGTTATTGAATTGACTTTTACCTACTAGGTGGGTGCTTGTACAAAGGAGTGTCTTACAATGTTGGACAGACGTGGAAGGATGGTTGCTTCTACACATGCGAATGCTTGGATATGCAGACTGGCAGATATAGATGCAAAGATAGGTCTGTTGTATTTAGTTTAGGACCATTTAATTCCTTTTCATCAATCAGACACTGAAACATCTTGAAGGATTCAGAATTTCCTATGTGTAAGGTATTGGGAAGCTACAAAACCATATATCCTTACTAATTGTTTATTTTCTTGCAAGAAGAAATTCAATGCACAAGAGCTTGTTCTGCGTATTATGAAGTTTTTTTTTAAATTGTGGCAGGCTACTGACAAACAAGTTTTTTTTTTTATTTCATCAGTTATTAAAAAGTATACATAGTATTATTTGGGATAAAATATCTTCGGATACTCCCGCATAATTCTCACCAATGGTGCCAGGGCCCCATTGGATTGAATGTACTGACAAACAAGTTAATGTTACAGGGCTTTCAACAGCCTCCTTTAAAGTCACCAATTTGCTAATTCTACTCTACTCTATTCTAAGAAATTCTTATTTCCTTTGGATAAAATACCATAAATACTATATTTGTTGTTATCAGTTTGTTAAACTGTAAACGTTGAATCCTGCATAACAACATCAAAATATACTGATTTATTGAAAGACAACACTATGAAATATTATTAGAAAATAGAAATAAGGTGTAAGATGATGACTTTAGATTTGGTATCACTTTAAGGATCTATAATCTGCAGATGCCCAGCTCTCGATGGAGTGGCACCTCCTCCTACCTGCCAGATTGTCTCAGACCCATCTGACTTTTGTTGTAAGATGTTGCAATGCCAGTATTCCACGCCTGTCCCTACTCCAACATTCAACATTACCACTGGAACTCGTCCATCAATCCCAGGCACCAATACTACTGGTAAGACCTCAGTATCATATTCATCGCAGACCACACCAGAATATACAATTAGGCCAACATCCAAAAGTTAGTACATATAAGGGGCAAGAATTTGAAGACAAACTGAGATGGAGAGTTCCATTATTACATGTAGTTAAAATTTGACCATATTTGAAATATAGCTAACAAGAGAGTGATGGGTCATAGGAATTGTAGATTTGTATAAGTGTATGAGCTTCATAAATGATTTTCACCTTGATGAAATCTGTTTACTGCTTATGCCAAACATCAATGTCACAAACTTCAATGGTATTGTATTAAAGGGCATCGTCCTAGAAAAGGATCATTTGAGCAGTTTTCAAACCTTTAGAATTTTTGCTTCATTTATTCAAATTGAATCCCATTGGAACTTTACATATTTGGCAAACATACAGAGAAAAAGCAAACTAACAATTCAACTTGATAATGAATAGGATACTTTCAGCTTCTTAATCGTCAACTCCCCATATTATCACCTGCATATGGTGTTTATGTCTCTCAAATGATTCAATACGTGAGAGCATGTTCTGTGAATCATCAATTTCTAAATTGAGACAGGCTACTGACAAATAAGTCGATGTTACAGGGTTTCAAAAGTCTCGTTTAAAGTGAGCATTTCGCAAATCATATGGTTGTTATAATGATCTGATTTGCAGATACAGACTGTCATTAGGCTGAATGCTGTATGCCGTGTTTCATACCAATTATTAGGTCATTCATTACATACTGTTTTGACTACAGATTGATCCATCTACCTGATCAAGGTGGGTGCTACCTGTCAACAGGTGTAGCTTACTCCTTCTACGCACCTGATCCCACCTGATGTTTCTGGTGGTCCGTTTTTGCTTTTATACTCTTTGTATGATTCAGGAGATTGGTTACTCTTCATTGTCTTCACATGTTCATAGACATTGTCAATCTCCTGCTTTGAAAATGATGAACATTTTTTGTATTGAATGTTTTATAGATGCTTGTGTCATGAATGGAGTGACCTACACTCCAGGGCAGACATGGTATGATGGCTGCACGAGATTATGTGTGTGTGAAGATGGAAGGACAGGATATTACAGATGCAGACAAAGGTCAGTGTTAATGGTATGAAGGGATCAGTTTTATTTGCCTAAGAATTACTGTTCATATCTTAAAGTTTTGGTAGTATATTGTTTGACATTCCATTGGAAAATGACTTAGCTACCGGGTATGTTAAAACGTCACCAGCTTTAAGTAAAGTTGCACAGATTTTATCCTGCATGGTGCGTACAACAGGAGCAATTGTGACTTTTTAGTATACAAACAGCTACCATAACGAGTTTCTGCTATGAAGGCCAGGTTATATCAAGAAGACAAGATCTGTGACTTTCTTTTTTAATCCAGGCATTTGCAGAAAGAACAGTCACTATTATCACTTGCATGCATATGATGTTTATGCCTCTCAACTGATTCAATGCAAAAAAGCTTGTTCTGCGTATTATGAGTTGGTCTTTTTTTTAAATTGTGGCAGGCTACTGACAAACAAGTTAATGTTACAGGCTCAATGTTACAGGGCTTTCAACAGCCTCTTTTAAAGTCACCAATTTGCTAATTATATGGTCGTTATAACGATTGGTTTGCCAATACAACCTATCATTGGGTCAAATGCTGTCTGACGTGTTACATAGTAATTGTTCGGCTGTTCTTCACACACTGATTTTGACTAAGAATTACTCCGTTTATCTGATCAAGACATAGAGCTCACGGCAGATATGACCGGTCAACAGGGGGTGCTTACTCCCCCTAGAAGTTGATCTCTGGTATGTCCTGGGGTCCGTGTTTGCCCAACTCTCTATTTTGTATTCCTTATAGGAGTTATGAGATTGATCACTTTCGTTATCTTCACCTTTTCACTATGTATGTTACACGCATTGCCAAAATCAAGAAGCCTGGCCCCCGGTTGTTAAGCGAGTATCATAACCATAAGGATATTATTATTATATCTCAGAACACATAGTGTCGGGGACATATTGTTTTTGCTCCGTTTCTTCTTATTATTATCTTCTTCATCATCATCTTATTCCCATTCTTTAGTGAGAAATTTGTCCGCGGGATTTTATGAAAGTCCTTCGACGGATCCATTATAAACCTTGTGAGCTGATAGGGGGCCATAAGGAGGGGTGCAATCAACTTTCCAAATTTTCAAAATGGTGGCCACACGTGAAAATATCAAGGTTGTCAGATTTCAACCAAATTCTATTTCTAGGGTAATTTCCACTATCCCAAAAAAAAATTGAGCCGCCATTTTCGAAATGGCCGCCATATACCAAAATATTTCAAAGTGTTAAAATCTCTACGACATTTGGGTTCTGGGGTCAATTGAGGGTCCATACTTCATTTCTAGCGTCAATATTTCCTTCCATTCCATTTTCAAAATAGCCGCCATTTAAGAAGACGGCTGCCAAAAAAGAGTTTGTCGGATTTCAACCAAATTTAGTTTCTAGGGTTTATTGAGTCCATTTCTGGCATCAAAATTCATTTTTGACATGGGGAGGTGTTCGGGGACATTTGACATCCCAACACAGTTATAGTTTGTTATTTATTTATTATTAAATTATAAAGCGCACAATTTACATACAAAGATGCAATCATGGCGCTGCAAATGATAATGATATGGTGAAAATAAAATAAAAGACGACCATGACATTGCTTTGAGAGATTGGTTCGATGATTACGTAACCCGCTGAGAATAGATTTCATTTTCTTATTTCTCAGTTTACAAACACTAATAGAGATGCTACTTCCAGATATATACTGTAGTAAAAACCGCTTAAAATTGCACGATATTGAGATATATTTACAATGATTATATGTAAACAGGTAGATCGAATTTTCATTTAAGGTGATCATTTACGGAAATGTTGCAATACAAACAGTATATTCCTTTGATATTGAATCTGTAAAATTTGTCAATTAATATAAAAATTGCTGCTTTGTTTCAGATGTAATACATACGACAGCTTGCCGTCATCATGTACATTAGTTCCGGATCCCAAGGATCCCTCATGTTGCCAGATACCACTATGTGCCATCCCAACCCCTGGTTTTAACCAGTCTGTTACTATCAAAGGGCAGTCTGGGTCCTTTACAGGATTTGGAATTGCTGAAACACTGCCTCCTACTCCTTTCTTACCAAATCAACAGTCAACTGGGCTACCCCAACCAAGCACTACTAAATCAAATGGTGAGTTGATTTTCTTGTCCCTATATTTTACGAACAGGATATCTAGTAATCAACTGAACTGACGTGAGAAGCTTATTTTGATATCCCCATGGATCATCATTTGGTATTTGTCAATCTCCATTCATTGGTCTATTTGGTGATTTTTAAGATCAATGTAACTTCAAAATATTTGAAGGAGATAAGACTTCAGAGTTTATGCAGTATTTGTAATGAGCTTGGGGACTTGATATTTTGTTGATGTTCGTGTATTAGGTGTTTTACTACTGTATTGCGTTTCACGTGTGTTATACTGATTGTAGAAAAGATAACGACCATGTATATCTTTAACATTAAATGCATGGACAGTTTTGAATTGCTGAAATTCAGTAAGAACTGTACTAGTATTCTACTGATATTTACTGGATTTCATATCGGAAGGATTTAGTGATGGACTGAAACTAGATCAATTCAAGAAGTATGTTGTTATGTGTGTGTATATCATTAAGAAAATATACACGCACATGCCATATTCTGTGATATAATACCCTAGTAAGATTTCTTTTATATTTTACAGTTTGCGGTTTTAATGGTTTGGCCTACAAGACAGGGGAAAGGTGGCAAGATGGATGCAAGTACACCTGTGTGTGTGAGGATGGAAACATGGGGCGATACAAATGCACTGAAAGGTGTGCATATGATTTAGAATTAATTTGTATTTGGAACAAACATAGGTTATACATGATGAAGTGAAATTGTTATTTCTAAATTTGGCACTGAAGCAAAACATGTTCATGTACAGTACGTTTGGAAATGATGCCTATATGCTCAATATTGATGTGGTTTTCTTGGTCGTCTACCATTGTTTGTTTATTCAGAGCTTTATGATATACAGTCGAATTTCGGTATCTCAAACATTGATATATCGAATATCATGGATACGTCAAAATGAGTTGAAAGTCCATGAACTGTATTTTTCTTTATGCATTGTAATCTCAAAATCGAATATCTTTGCTCGGCGCCATCAAGTTAGAGATAACGATGTCTGACTGTAAATGCAAATGATTGATAGGTGTCCTGCTGTTCCGCGACTGTCACCTGGCTGTACCCTACAGACAGATCCCAGTGACTACTGCTGTGAGGTCGCAGTGTGTCGTCAGACAACTACTCCTCTCCCTGGACGGTTAACATCACCTCCCACCAAACCACAAAGTATGTGCATCCAAGAAATCTGATGTGAACTCGCATAATATTTCAATATTGTAATCAAGTTCTATGTTAAAATACTATTAAATCAGGATTGTAGTATAACTTCGCAAATTCAGATTTGATGCAATCCAAAGTGTTTGATTCTGATATATCTTAGCATCAAAATTGAATGAATCCTATAGTCTTATCTGAACATAATTAAAAATGCAGCAAACATGTCAAGTTTAAAGTTCATTTTGTTTGTTTTGGACACACTTTGGTATTGTAGCTTTCTGTGTGTACAACGGTGCCCCGTACACCCAGGGACAAACTTGGCAGGATGGCTGTTCTACAACTTGTCGATGTGATGATGCTGACAACAATCTTTACAACTGCTTTGATAGGTGAAGTACAACTTTATGAAAAGTAGATAAATGGTATCGGTACCAAGTTTAGAGATGCATACTAGAGGAAGAATTATTGAGCATTGTGACATACCATTATAAGTTCCAAGTGCTTCATATGCAACGTAATTGGAAACACTTTTTAAATGCTCCATTTTTCATCCTTGTTTGAAAGAGATTCTAATGCTGGATTTTCTTGACTTTTTCTAGATGTCCGCATTATCCTGACTTGCCAGCTGGATGCATTAAGACCGCTGACCCCAATGACCCATGTTGTCTCGTTCCTGTATGTAATACTCCCAAACCTACCACTTACAACCCACTGTACCCAACAACCACAGCCAATCCAAACCGACCCACCACACCCTACAATCCATACGTTACACCACTGCCTAAAGGCGAGATCGTGGGATACAATCCCATCACACAGAATACGTACAATATATCACCCAAACCAAGTGAGTAGCACATAATTAGTTCCGGTAACATTCTGTAGAATCATTACATTTAGTGGGGGTTTAAAGGTTGGGGGATTTCGTGCGTACATATTCCCATAAATTTCAAACAGCAACAAAATGTACAGTGTATATAATGTTCCGATGTACTGGAACCATATCGACGAAATCATATCCCAAATAAAGCTAAAACACCTCAACAATTCACAGAAATGGGCCCCCTCGAGTTTAAATACGTCTAAAGTAATATCTTTCCAGTTTCTAGACCAAGTCATTGTAACATTGTTGATTCATCTGTCAAGTCATTGTAACATTGTTGATTCATCTGTCGATTTGTAATGCATTGGGTGAATAATAAAGTTGCTTTACATATTTAAAGTTATCCAACATTATTATAAACAAGTAGTTCAACATTCTTGATAAGATTGTTGTTGGAGGATAGTGTAATATGTAGAAAGAAAAACATGATTATTGCAGCGGGAAATGTGAAATAAATGTGGGGGGGGGTATGAAATATAGAATTGAGATCGTAACAGTATATCATGTAACAGACATAGGGCTCACAGCGGGTGTGACTGGTCGACAGTGGATGCTTACTCCTCCTAGGCAAATGATCCCACCTCTGATATATCCAGGGATCCGTGTTTGCCCAATTTTGTACTGCTTATAGGAGTTATGAGATTTATCTTCACCTAGCATATCAATGATATGATATTTTAGACAACTAAATATTGCATACAATGCTTTAGGTAACGTCACACGTGGTTGTTTTTTTTACAGCATACTGTGTGTACAAAGGGAAAAAATACACCAATAACCAGACATGGCAGGATGGTTGTGATTACAACTGTGAATGTATTGACCAAGCAACCGGACGTTACAGATGTACTGAGAGGTAAAACAATTGTTCATGTCTCTGTGGATTTATCTTGGAATAAACAGCATATCTTAAGTATTTCTTCAATTTGGAAATTAATGGATAAGTTATATAGATAACAAGTAAAACTCACTTCTCAGTCTATCATTAAATACAAAATTATGTGTGTGAAAATTAATCGATAATGTAGAAATTATTTGAGAAGTCGCTAGTTGACAAATACAAGTCACTTATGTTATTTGTAAATTAATGAAGAAGTTGTGTAATTGACATCTATGATTCGCTTGTCCACCTATACTAAGGAAATTAATGACTAAACTATTGAGTTGACAATCGCATCTCACTTACAAATATCGATGAGTGTCGCTTAATTTTTTTTCATTGCAAATTTATTAATGATAAAAGAGAGCTGTATGAGACCAAAAGAGTTTATAGGGATATCTTGTGCAATTCCTTTGAAATATTCTACGTCACAGAAAAAAGTTGTTTCTCACAAATCGGCAAATCATTAATTTGTGTTGGTATACTCGAACCATACATGTGTATTAATTTCTCTGCAATTAGGGTGTTGTTTATTACGTATAGATGCCCAACTTTCCCAGTGCAATCAAACTGTTTTATGGTACCAAGCCAGACCGACGACTGCTGCCGAGTGCAATATTGTCCACCTCCAACACCTGGCACCACTCTAGTACCAAACCCAGAGCAGTCCACCACAGTTCCACTGATACCCATACCTCAGCCGAGCGGTGAGGTTTTGCACATTGTACATAAAACTTATGTTGCTCAGGTTTTTTAAAAGTTGGTATTTCTGGATTGGGGGGGGGGGAGATAACTACACACAGATAACATGATTATTTAAAAATCAAACTATCTCAAGTTCTGGTTTTATATATTTTTCTCAGTATTATGATTAATTTTCAGGTTGGCAATTAATTTTACCAACTTGTCAACTTTATTTTGTATGAAACATAAAGATATATAATGTTTGGTATACTATAAATACAGTAATCATTTCAATTATGTTGTTTTAATTCAACTGTAACCCACCCAGAACAATAATATTTATTGCATTTAAATCATATATATATATATATATATATATATATATATATATATATATAATATCATTCTCTATTAATGTATTAATCTTCATATTTCACAAGAAAACCTTACATGCTTTTAGTTTCTTATTTACGGATAAAATCAACAATCTGTTTATTTCATTGTTATTGTGGAAATAGTTAAATTGGTCTGAGTTTGCAAATAAGAAGTATGCTTAACTCAGTTTGGTTATTTATTGGGTTACAGAGATCTGTATATACGATGGTAAAAGGTATACCCAAGGGCAGGCCTGGTATGACGGATGTGATCAGAAATGTGTCTGTGATAATGGAAAAACAGGCCACTACACATGCATCCCAAGGTAAGGCATAAATTTTAATCCTGGATTAGAGTATGTAATAAGTATATTAAACAGTGTAGTAAATTTTTAAGATTTGACTTTTGAAACGCACAATCAGTTTTCTTTACCACAAAAGTGACTGTTGGTGATTCTAGTCTCACAATCAGTTCTCTTTACCACAAAATTGATTGTTGGTACTTCTAGTCTCGACAAACCATGTCTGAGTTTAAATTCAAATTTCATTGTATGCATTTTCTGGATGTGGTTTTAAATATGTTAGACGTCTCCATTTGAATGAAAAATTCTAAAGAGGGACATTAAACATATATAACCAACCATATCATTCTTGAAATCATTCTGTTTTAAAGATGTCTTCAGTATCAAGCTGGCTCTCAGTGCATTATGGTGCCTGATCCCCAGGATCCTTCCTGTTGCATGGTGCCTCAGTGCCCTCAGAGTAACACTGTTTACCCAGTTATCGTAGGAATACAGACACCAACCACTCCAACCATTGCCCTGACGACACCTATCAAGACCGTTGTTGATCCTAATGGATCAGTAACGTTTGGAACTACACCAATCCTTCGTAAGTTATATATCTATATCTTAATGATTTAAGTGCCAAATTCATTGGAAACTAAGAAATGAAGTAAACATTCGACACAGTGCAATATTAACGATGTTAATATTGAATTTTAGCAACAGATAAAATGTGCTGATAGATAACTTATAATTCTGTAATACTAAATATCCATGAATATAGAGTATGATTTGGTAGGTACATCCAAAGTAGGTTGTCCGGGTTAGATTTATGTATCACTTCCATGTGCATGGTTGATATTTAATAACGAAAATATCGCATTTAACATTAAATATATCTACCATGTACATGGTCAGTAATCTAAGAATAGGTCATATTTGGTGATTCGTGGCTCAAGTCCTTTGTTTCATCTTTACTGGCGATATGTGTCATGTATTTGTTTGTTAGCACTTGAGATGATTGCAGTTTTTATTGAAGACATGCGACATGTGCTAACTTGGTTTATAGTGAGATGACCCTATTTCATATTAAAGACAAGTGTCATGTGTTTGGTAGCTAATGAAAAATTGTATTTCTATTGAAGATATGTGTGTATACAAAGGACAGATGTACCAACAGGGTCAGAAATGGCAGGATGGTTGTGATTATTTCTGCGAATGTGTCAATTCCACCACTGGAAAGTACCAGTGCACAGAAAGGTCATATGATCGTTCTGAATATGCCTCTCTTTGGTAACATAACCCCAGCTTTGTGTACAGCACTGCTCCAGTTATGTGTACAGCATCACCCTAGTTATGTGTTTAACGACACCTCAGTTATGTGTACAGCATCACCCTAGTTATGTTTTAACGACACCTCAGTTCTGTGTACAGCTTCACCCTAGTTATGTTTTAACGACACCTCAGTTCTGTGTACAGCTTCACCCTAGTTATGTTTTAACGACACCTCAGTTCTGTGTACAGCATCACCCTAGTTATGTGTTTAATGACACCTCAGTTCTGTGTACAGCTTCACCTAGTTATGTTTTAACGACACCTCAGTTCTGTGTACAGCATCACCCTAGTTATGTTTTAACGACACCTCAGTTCTGTGTACAACTTCACCCTAGTTATGTTTTAACGACACCTCAGTTCTGTGTACAGCATCACCCTAGTTATGTTTTAACGACACCTCAGTTCTGTGTACAGCTTTACCCTAGTTATGTTTTAATGACACTTCAGTTCTGTGTACAGTTTCACCCTAGTTATGTATTTAATGACACCTCAGTTCTGTGTACAGCATCACCCTAGTTATGTGTTAAACGACACTCCAGTATGTGTTTAATGACACCCCAGTTCTGTGTAAAACCAAATGTACCGCATATTGAAACAGTAAAATTAGCATCAATTTGATGAGACACTGTGATCAGGGCTATGATATAGCCATGTCATTACTATTCCTAATTTGGGATATTGCGAAATAAAGCCTGCGATATAATGTATATTTTGAGTATGATTTGCAGTTTTGATGTAAGTATGATATTCAGTTTCATTCATATTACTAGATGCCCCAACTCGAACCAGATCCCATTGACCTGTCAACTCAAGTATAACCCAGATGACCCCTGTTGTCCTTTGCCTGACTGCCCGTCCATCATATCCCCCAGTCCTGGATCCAATGTGGCACCCACTGTTCACCCTCCACCAATACCAGGTGAGTTCTTTTTTATATATCATTCCCCCTTTCCGGGACTTAATTTAATGATATGTAGTATACAATTCAATATATGAAGAGATGATGCTCTTGTTGTAACATTCAGTATTGAAAATAGTTCCATGGCAGCATTCTGCATCTACAATGAAAAGGTGAAGATAATGAATAGTGATTAATCTCGTAACTTCTGTAAGGAATACAAAATTAAGTTTTAGACACCTCTACAAATTAGAAATACCTTACCTGTAACATTCAATTTGGAAAATATTTTCTTGTCAGCTTTCTGTGTGTACAATGGAGTCCCATACAGGCAGGGACAAAGCTGGGATGTTGACTGTGAGAAGATCTGCAGATGTGATGATGCAAGGAATAGTCTGATCAACTGTGATGAAAGGTTTGTAATATGTATCACAGGGTTATTGTTGTCCAGAACCTAGAACATTATATTTATAACTTTACATAGACATACCACAGAGATTTATTAAGATCGGCATATATGTTAGTATGTCTATTATCCCTGTGTGCTCAAATATCATTGTCAACTTTCACCATATGAAATGTTAGCCGGAAATTTCAAGAATCTTTAAGGAGTAAACTTTTTTTTTTTTCAAGATTTATAATAATGTTTTAAAAATCATAAGAAGCCTGAGACAGGTTAAAAATCTGAATGAAATATATCTTTCTTACCAATTTGTACAATACAACCAGATTATCCCATGATACAGTGTATACTTTTAATTTAAAAAAGCATTTCTTGGCTTCAAACATAGCCTACCCTAATCTCCGCTTTATGATAATCTTAAGCACCTGTTGAAAATATTGTACTTGTTCACAGATGTCCAAGCTACCCACCACCCAAACCAGGATGTCGACTAGTGACGGATCCTAGTGACCAGTGCTGTCAGTCGCAGATCTGTATCGACATAAACTCCACTAACCCCTTCACGGTTGTTTCAGGGAGCAAGGGAACCTTCACAGGGATGCCAAAACAACCAGTTTCTGGACAACCAAGCATTTCTCAGATTTATGGTACCAGTAAGTTTCCCCTCTGAAATTAGTTCTTCATTCCAGCAAATCCATCTGCAATAAATGATAACGGCTGTTGTTATGTTGATCATGTAAAATATATGGATTACATTCAGGTATTTCACTACACCAACTTTGTATGACACTAAGTCATTAGATGGTGATTGAAATATAGTGTGAAATTACTTTTATTGATCGATATGTTTCTGTATCATCGTAGCTCAGTGGATAAGGTATCAGGTTAGTGACTCGCAGATTCCAAATTCATATCTTCTTAAGAGTGTTACAATTTGTTCATATTCATTGAAATAAATTTTTCTAAATCATGGGGGGGGGGGGGGGTATCCAAAATAGCATATTTTCTGCCTTTTTGACATATAAACTTAGTACATATTCTCATATCTTTCATGATTAAATCATTTCTGCTGATTAGAGAAACTCTCTCAATATGTAGCAAGCCACCTGAAGTCAATTACTTTGAATCATCATTATGGTTGTGAAATTTCATTTAGAGGATTGGTCACATTCACTGAATAGCCCAGGGCGCTAATTTCACATTCAGAAGATCCCGATTTCGATTCTTGATCCTGGTGCTGTGTAATGTGATTAAGATGTTTATTATAGATTGTAACTGTTCTTTTACCAAGTGTTCGAATTCTACATTAGAAGTGAAAGTATCGGGTCTTTCGGTTGGTTAGTTGCTTGTATATTTTTAACGTCCTACTCGAGAAGTTTTCACACATATGGAGACGTCATCATTGTCGATTAAGGGCTGCAAACTTTAGGCCTATGCTCAGCGCTTATGACCTTTGAGCAGGGAGATATCTTCATCGTGCTACACCTGCTGTGTCACAGGGGCTCGGTTTTTTGCGGTCTCATCCAAAAGGACCGCCCCATTTAGTCGCTTCTTACGACAGGCAAGGAGGACATACATGCATTATAACCCAGATTCCCACGGGAATTGTCTTTCTCCTAGGCACCTACCCCCACCTTTGGTATATACAGGGTCCGTTTTGCCCAACTATTTATTTTGTATCGCTTATAGGACTTATGAAATTGATCACTGTTCGTTATATTCACCTTTAATGGGATACATAAAAGTATAGGTAAGCGTCAGTACAATGATGAACCCTTGCTGATATGGCTTTGAGCGTCGTGCATAATTCAATATCTATGGTACTTAGCTAACAGTTATTCTTTATAATTAACTTGGCATGACAAAGCATATTTTTGTACCCTAATTGATACAGAGACACATCAAAATCCAAGGAAATGTAGTCACCACCAAAATTATTACTATATAAAAATGTAAGCAAAGTGGTAAATGTGAAGGCACATCGTCACGTTTAGATCTTGCACTAACCCCGACGTTTTATTTTGTATTACAGTGATGTGTGTATATCGTGGTAAAGCTTACTCACAAGGACAGAAATGGGACGACGGATGCCAGTTCCAGTGTGAATGTATTGACCAGCAGGCTGGAAGATACAAATGTACCGAAAGGTGTGTGTACCTTTATATTGTTCTATTAGTCCCCTAACAACGAAACTGAAGTGGACTACAGGTTTCCTATTCTTTTGTTAATGTATGTGTGTCTTTCCGTCTGTCTATCAGTCTTTACTACCCCCCTCCCAACCCTTTTTCATCATGTTTTGATTTAGGAACCTAAAATTGGGTATTTAGTGTGCTGCAGTACGTTTACAGATGAAGTTTAAGTTTTGTCACAGTTATTAGAAATGTTTTCGATATTTATAAGACTTTGTGCAGATTATAGTTTTCCATACTTTTTTTCACAATGCTTATAATGCTTTAACTTAAAGACATGTGGTTACCTAGGGAGTGTCTAAATATAGTTTATTACAGTTGACCCTATTCTAACAAAAATTGCCAGACTTGGCTGAACAGTTCAATATGAACTTCAATTTTCCGGCCTTTTTTTTATCAATTGAGCCATTGATTTAGGAAGTTGAAATTTGGTATATGGTTTACTAATATATGTTTATAGATCAAGTTTCAGTTTCGTCACAGTGGACATATTTAAATAGAAGACTTTGTTCCGTAGAAAGTTTTCTGACATTTTCTCAACAATGCCTTAACTTATGATTCTGAAATTTGATATGTTATTTTTAATGAGTATATACACATTGTTTCATTTTTTGTTACAGTTGAAATATTCTAACAAAATTTATAAAACTTAGTCTCATGTTGATTGATTTAATTATTGTTCTCTGTCTAGTTCTCTGTATTTGTTTTATTGTGTGCGATCTATATGATTTAAGGCATACCAATTTGTAGTAGTGTTCGTCTGATTCGCTGCATCTATTCACAAAAGGATACATAGGGAGGCCGATGATACAAATGAATCATCGTTAGAAGTGACAATAAAAACATTTTCATTTGTAGATAATAGTTGACATCAAAATTGAAGAAAATGCAAAAGAACGATACAACTGAAATCAAATTTAAGACTGGACATGGTCTGGCAATATCTGTAAATTTATCAAATACTATTTTTCTATTTTTTTTATTTCTATTATGTATAAATGACGTAAGATCATTCATGTAGAAAATTACGCACACAATTTGACTTTGGACTAGCAGGGGGCATGTATTGCCATGCAATACTTACAGAATTCTTGTTAAATATGTAAAACCCTAAAGTGCGATGGTCGCTCCAAAGTGCGATGGTCTGTGCCAAAGTGCGATGGCTTGTTAACGTTACGGACGCCAAAGTGTCATGTTGACGCCAAAGTCCGATGGTGCGTAGTTCAGTAACGTTTGTGACGTCACGTCATTGTGACGTCATTCTTAACGTCTTTCAAAATTAAATCGAAGAAATGCAGCATGGACGACAGCAACGGCAAGGTTTACAATGTTGAGGATAGTGAAAACGGCAAAATGTATTTGTTGTCGAACTATCTACTTCGCCCAAACATTCTTTAATTCATGATCATTTATTACTTTTACGTACACGTAATAAATTCCTGGGGTATGCTAAAATACAAAACATTCTATACGATTTCGCGTTGGAAAATTTGTGTTTAATAACAAGACAACTAAATGGTAATGAAATAAGTTCTTATTCTTATTCTTTGTGCATGGATTTTGCACTGATGTTTTGGTGAAACAACACACAATTGGTCAGTCTGTACCAAAACACTGTGTCGTTTACAAACCAACGGATTTCGACTTGTCACACTATCGTACTATGGCGCATTCGTCTCACACTTTGGCGTGTCACACCACCACACTTTGGCCTATGAGTGCGAACCATCGCACTTTGGCGTGTCACACCATTGGGGTTTGGCGCAGACCATCGCACTTTGGAGTCACATCGCACTTTGGAGTCCTACACATATGGCCATGTTCTTACCCCCTTACATGTACGATAACCAGCATACAAATATTGAGCTACCTGAAGGTCTATGGTAGCGGATATTTTAGTTTCGCTTTGAAGACTGAATTGAACAAAATAGAATTAATCTGTGGACACATAATTACCATTGAAGTAAAAAATCAACAGTGAAGAAAATATTGAAACAATATCATTTATAGATATCTACAATGAAATAAGGTTAAATGGATGCACCTGACCATTGAATTACTTTATATTTAGTGTTTAAACACAATATGTTAATGAAAGGTGAAGATAATGAACAGTGATCAATCTCATAAATCCTAATCTGCTTAGTGATAATTCCCGGCCCCCAAGTGTAAATTACATGTTTATTCATGGAAGTAATTACTGTGCAATTACTCTTAAACCCAAATTTTGATGTTTACTTTTACAAATGATTTATCCTTTCTTAATTAAAGTATTTGGTATGGAAATATCCTTCAAATACCCTTATGACATTTTCCAAATTATAAAAACTTATTACACACACATATGTATTAATCTATTGTTAACATCGATTCTACTAAAATGCTTAGTTCTCGGTGTAATTCTTCTATTCCAGGGTTATTCGGTTGTTAAATGCAATGTGCGTTGCAGTTGATACGGAATCTGTCATCATCCGAAAACAATTGATTATTTCGTATTTTCACAGGTGTACTAGACACCCACAGGTTCCTTCCTACTGCACCTTGACTCAGGATCCAAACGATGCATGTTGCCAGTCTGTGTACTGTCCTATCCAACCAACAGCTGCCCCTATAAGGCCCGGAGAGGTCACCCATGGCGTGACCAATCACTTCAAGCTACCACCTCCTCTTGGTGAGTTTGTTTGATCACGTGGTATTAAATCGAAAACACATATCGGGGTCGTTTATAAATTGAGATAACATTTTTATAACACATAATTCATATCAAAAGTAAATATATACATGAAAAAGTAAAGATAACGAGCAGAACAATCTCTAAACTCCTATAAAGAATACAAAATTAAGAGTAGGGCAAACACGGACCCCTCTGGTATAGAGGTAAGATCAGGTGCCTAGGAGTGAGAATCCCCTGTCGACAATCACACCTGCCATGAGCCCCATATCTTGATCGGGTAAACAGAGTAATCTGTAGTCAAAATCAGTGTGCAAAGAACGGCCTCAATTGGTAGGAAATATGTCAGACAGCATTTTACCCAATGACAGGTTATATTGGTAACTTGGATCAGTTAGATTCTGTTATGTTTACAGCAATCTGCGTGTACAACAGACAAGCCTACAGACAGGACCAGGAATGGTTTGATGGTTGTGACAAGAAGTGTGTCTGTGTGAATGCCAAGACGGGCTACTACCGATGTCAGCAGAGGTAAATCCTAGCGCCGTCACCAACTTCATTAACATAATACAATCAAAGATGTAACTTAAATGATTCCTTGTACATGTAATTACTGGTACATATGACAAACGTTTGGGTGATGCAATTGTGAAAATATAGATAAATGTAAATGTTCAATTCATAAAATGGGATGTAATCAATTTTATATGTAGATGTTCGTTGTTAACTACTTTATTAGAAAATTGAAATAATAATTAAAAAACCCAACAATGTTTCATCCAAAACAGATGCAATGTTTACACGCATGTATCATCTGGTTGTATGCTGGTTCCCGATCCCAGTGATCCAACATGCTGTAAAGCTCCCAGTTGTCCTGTTGTTCAACCAGGAGCTCCCCCAATCACTGGTTTAATTAAACCATTACAAACAGAAAAAGGAACCATCACAGGAAATGCCACACCACCACCTGAACCTGTAACAATAAATGTCAATGGCAACCCTCATACAGGTACTAATGGAAACAACGTCACTCCCAATCCAAGAAGAGGTGAGGATTAGAATAGGCTGCTAAGCTAAGGAATTTAGCTTTTGTAGACTGACATTGACTACATATACAAAAGATGAAAATTCCAATGTCAGTTGATTTGTACTATTAAGCAACAAAACTGTCATGAGAATTTTTTTAAAAACTAAATCTAAAAATGATAATAAAAATGATAATATTACCACTATTACCACAGCTACTATCACTTTTCATACTGATAATGATAAGAACAATGTTTTATTTGATAAACTATAATGCAATCTAAAAAATGATCTGAAATTAAACACCTCGAGATCAAAATTGTATTGACAGTACCGCAATTTAAATACGATTTTAAGTGCAAATCAGCTTGATGTAAGTTTAGATCCACATATCAGGAATTGGAACTACTGACTGTTCGTAGGAGGGTTACCAATATATTTATATGTTATTATGATAGGATGCTTCTTCAAGGACACGATTTACAGGAGAGGAGATAAGTGGCAAGATGGCTGTGAATACACCTGTGAATGTATGGACGATATGAATGGTCTCTACAAATGTACCGAGAGGTAGTCAGACGAACCTTATCTAGACCATTTTCTTAAATTTACTCCATGTACAGTGCACTAAGGCTTTACAAATAGCGAAAATAAGAATTAAACCAGATTTTGTTACACTCTTCATCTGAAGAATATAAGTATATGCATTCCAGGTTATTGAGCCTGTTATATAAAAAAAATTAAGTACAATCTCTTTTAGAAAATTGTAAATTCATGTGTGGATATGCATAATGTTTACAATTTACTTGGAAATATTATGCATAACGTATACAATTTACTAGGAAATATTTTCTTTTTGGATTGAATAATGGGGTTTATTTGGTGGGCTTCCTTTGAATTAAGGGTTTTTGTCTAACTTCTTAGATGCCAGAAATTTCCTAACCTGCCTTACTACTGTGTGCTTGTACAAGACCAGAGTGATCATTGCTGTGGTATCCCATACTGCGGAAACCCTAACAACACAGCACCACTGGGTAACATTCCTACACAGTTCCAGATCATGTCTCAGACTACTCCCACATACATCAACCCCAACCAACCCAGACCCTTCAGCGGTACCAAGCCATCCACTCAAACAAATGGTGAGTATGAAATGCATTGGTAAACAATGACATGGAATACATGTGATGGATGAATATTCAACGGTCTATTCTCTTGTCAAGACATCTATGAATTAGTATTGGTTGAAAGTGATTTTCACAGTCAAAAATCAAGTGTAGCTTCATTGTGACCATAGATCAAAGCGTATCCTCTGTTTACAGGTTATTGTATGTATAAGGGTGTGTACTACAGACAAGGACAAACCTGGTCAGATGGATGTGACAAGATCTGCACTTGTGATGATGTTATAAACAATCTCTTCAGCTGCCGGACTAGGTCAGTTAACACCATACTGTTGATTGTTGAAAAGAATGTATGATTAATGTAAATGAATAGATTCAGTGGAATGTTTTGGAGGTCTGTATTTTCCCTTGTGCATAAATCTGATATCTCATGAATGTGGTAGTAGCAAAGATATGTGATTCTTAAAACTCGCAGATTATGCACCATATCTATTGTCTTAGTTGATGTTGTTTTGCTTACAAAGCATTGCGAAGCATAGAATTCACTTCATCCGACTAACCGTCCTTCAATCCAACCCGAGAACTTTGTATTTTAAGAAATATGAATTCGATATTTTAATTCATTCCTTATCTGGAGTTTTCATTTTGATTTAACGCATGATTAATGATCTCAATATAGAAAACAAGTATTCCTAGGAACACTCCAGTTTGAGTTAATAAATCTTAGCAGAAACAAATCCTTAGACGAGGGCTTATACATTTTGAATGTTCTCGAACAATATCAAGAAAAAGTAAATTTCAGAATAAATTACCTTGAAGGGGAAATATGTTTCCAAATCCAATATGGATTAAGCTTAATGAAGATGACACGATGTGTTCTTTTTTGTCAATAGATGTCCACAGTTTAACCACATCCCTGACACCTGCCATTTGGTTGCTGATCAGAATGATCCTTGCTGTCTGGTCCCAGACTGTAACACTAGTCCTTCTCACCCATTTGGATACTCGGGCTCCACTACACCTCGGCCTGTATACTACTTAACCCCAGTCATTAATCCAGGCTTCAGTGGCCAGAGCAATGTTGGACCCAACAATCCACTCAGCACTCTCATTAATGGCACAACTGGTAGATGGGTTTTTTTGTCACTGTATTTTTACATTCTGCCAATAAACTGGAATTGTATTTTTTCTCATTTATATGCTGATTTATGTAGCATGAACTGTTTATGATCATAACATTATATGTATCAAAGGCTAACATGCATTCAACGATGTTTGACTGGAATGCATTTTTCCCTGAAGTATTAATTAAATTCTATTTATTCGTGAATTGCAGTTTGAGATAGATCATGGTCATTTTTGTAATGTAAAAAATCGTGTTCAAATCTTTAGTAAAACTGCAATATTATATGAATTATCAGAGAGTATGTTCTTGTTCACAGGTGCTTGTGTGTACAAGGGGAAAATATACCAGCAGAATCAGAAATGGCAAGATGGCTGCAAGCTCACATGTCAGTGCTTAGATGCGCTGAGAGGACAGTACAAATGTATTTATACGTAAGCATCTGGCATTAACGTTATACATTGAATTTTAGTGCACTATAGCATGGATATTTATCCCATTGTATAGGTATGATTGTTTGGAAAACCTTACATCTAAAGTTTTGTTTCTTGGAGTTCCTTACCATCCTGCGCCAATTTAATTATTTTGTAATTGTACAGATGTCCTCAATATTACAACTTGCCATGGTATTGTACCTATGAACAGGATCCGAATAACACCTGCTGTCAAAGAGTACGGTGTGATGAGAGCGAGCCTAACACTACACAAACAACCGTTACCATTCCACCATTAAATGTCACTACCACACAGGAAACCACAATACCTTCAGGTACAAATATCAGAAGTCAACAGACTGTTCATACAAATATTAGTTTATAAAATTGAGCGTGTTTATCCGCTATTTCAAGTCTAGTGACAACCATCAAAATCAGGTAAACTAGAATCTCTATGATGGTTGAAGATTTGTGATAAATGTACACATTTTGATACTCGTACTGTAAATTCATGCCAACTAGCAATGATTTTGACCTTAACATTCCATTTTCAACACTTTACACGACCATTCCTCACGATAAATTAAAGACTAGACTTTTTGACATCATAGACTGTGGCTTCTTCAATAAAAAAGGAAAAAGGAAATATTCATATCTAGTGATCGGTCATCCAAAAAATTACTATGTTAATCGCCACTCTGATTCCACGCACAAGTACTCTGAAGTTGAAATAAAAGATATACTAGAGTAGCTCATTGACAATATCTTCGTGGTCTTTGGTGATCAGGTCTTCCAACAGTCTGTTGGAATTCCCATGGGCACGAATTGTGCTCCTTTGTTAGCTGACCTGTTTTTGTATTCATCTGAAGCAGAATTTATTCAAAAACTTCTACGTGAGAAGAAAAAATCTCTTGCTGCGGCCTACAATTCGACATTTAGATATATCGACGACTTTTTATCTATTAACAATAATAACTTTTATTAATATGTCGATTTGATATATCCCCGTGAGCTCGAAATAAAAGACACCACAGAGTTGTCCACTTCTGCTTCATACTTAGATATTTTAATGAATGTAGATATTAACGGCAAACTAACAACTCAGCTTTATGACAAACGGGATGATTTCAGCTTCTCTATCGTCAGCTTCCCATATTTATTTAGCAATATTCCTTTATCACCTGCATATGGTGTTTATAGCTTTCAACTGATCCGATACGCATCAGCTTGTTCGGCGTATGATCAGCTACTGACAAATAAGTTGATAGTGTTTCCAGGGGTCCGTGTTTGCCCAACTATCTATTTTGTGTTGCTTATAGGAGTTATGAGATTGATCACTGTTCGTTATCCTCACCTTTCATTTACTTGTTTCACAACTAGTAGATGTATATGGAATTTCCGTATATGTGTAGATGTATGTATGTATGTATATTGTTTTCAGATATGTGCCGCTATACTGACAACACAGTACATGTGCAAGGGGCTACATGGGATGATGGTTGTAACTATAGATGTATCTGTATTGATGCGAAGATAAACTACTACAGATGCAGTGCTAGGTAATTCCGTCTCTGATCATGTTGTAATTGGATCAGCAACATTATTACTTTTAGAGTAATAATAATTGTATTTCATCTTCGTAAACAGATGTCGGGTGTATTCGGGTCTCCCGTCCTACTGCACCCTCGCAACGGACCCTGCTGACATCTGTTGCAAAATTCCAAAGTGCAATAGCGGAACGATCACCCTCCAACCAGTGTATACCAACATGTCTGGATCCTCCACTCCACCACCTAATGCCTTAAACGTCGTTCCAATTGGATCTCATAACACCATTTATGGCTCACATGAGGTCAGGCCAGGTGCAGTCAACCCTTTCATCTCAGCTGGAGGTAAGACATGAACTGTTGGATATGTATGTCCTCGTTGTTGGAGGTAAGTTATGGATTGTTTGTTCTCGCAGGTGAAGTTAAATTATACATTGTTTGATGTGTGTCCGTTCTCACAGGGGGGTGTAAATTATGCATTGTTGCATGTCTTCGTTCTCAGTATTCATGAGAAAGGGGAGAAAAATTCAATATTCCCCGTTACAATCACGGAATGGAGATAGGGGATAATTTCAGTTACACTGCACATTAGAATACCAAGGTTTTTCATTTGCATTGTCAATCCATTTATATGAAGTCCAGTGGATGAATGTTTTGAAGATTACACAGTCTTAAATAAGTTTAACTTTGTACTGATAAATAGTATATAGGTTCTTTTCTTGTAGGGTATCATGCTTGTATCTACAAGGGATCAGTATACAAACAAGGTGATTCATGGCAGGATGGTTGTAACTATGTATGTACTTGTGACAATGCCCAAAACGGGGAATACAAATGTGTATCCAGGTATGGTTTAATTTGCCAAACGTTTCTCGGCCCTAACATTATAGATATAAGTAATATTTTAAAACAGAAAGCTTGTTTTAATTGCTTAAGTATGGCATATCAGTAACTAGCTATGAATTCAACTGAAATTCCTTTTTCAGATGTCCAATTTATCCATCCACCCTCCCAACCTACTGTATACAGGTAGCAATCCCAGGACAATGCTGTCCTAAGCTTAGTTGTGACATCCCTGGAACCAATGGCTCCTATGTACCACAATCTGAAGTGCGGGTATGTTGCCTCGTCTACTGTAGGAGATATTTTACTCACTCAGTTGTAGTTGATAAGTTGTAGTTGTTATCTGAATGGTAATATCTTAAAGATTGTCCTATATTATACTTTAACTATATATGCATTATAAATCAGAGTAGATGGAGAAACACCAAATATAACACATTTGCATTTGGAATTATTCTGCATTCACATCTTTGTTATCTACACTTTTTTCCATTAATTAAAGTATTCAATACATAAAGATCATATTATCATCTTTAATAAATGGATGGTGTGATTTTTGTAATTATGGTATCATTTTGAAAGGTATGTCAAATAAGAATAATGCACAATAGGAATTTACAAGATGTTGATTACTGCTTGATTGATTTCACCATCGATTTTATATTGAAGTATATAGGAAAACCATGTTCTATTAAGAAATGTTTAAAAGAAATTGTATTTTGATACAAATCTCTAAGTAAAAAGTTATATAAACTTTCTTTTTAAAAAGATGTGAAATAGAATTAATCAGTTTCTACAGATTGTTTTTTAGAAAATTAGATATTTTTTAAGGATAGATAACTCCTCCAAAAAGTTTCAAATGCAAAGGGATATATATAGACTTCTAATCATTTAACAGTCATGTGAATTTGATTTATTTCACTTTCACCTTTATTCATTCAAATCATTCAAAATTGTTCAATTTCCTTTCGTTAAATATAGAATACCTTAAATGAATTTTTATTTATTTCACAATAGATTACCCCAGCTCCCACCAACCCTGGAGGATTGGTAGTCACGCCTGCAGAAGGAAACCTTCACGTACAGGGATCATATACCATAGCAACCAATGCCCCACATACTATGACCACAGCGTTTCCTGGTCAGGGCTTCCCCATATCTCAGAGTCAGATAGCAAGTGTTAGAGGTAAACACACATCCTACTAAACATACTAACGGCCAACCCAGTTACAGTGTGGATCAGTATGTCTGTTAATTTTTCACATTTTTAGCTTCTTATAAAAAATCACTGAACAATGTTAAGCAATAATTCACATCCTTTATGCTCCTTGCCAATGAAAGATGACTGTGAAGGATATTGAAGATTGGTCTGGTAAAATAAAAATTTCGAAACTCGAGTACAAACATTAGAATAAACTTGCGTTAAAGCTTCAACATTTAGTCTTGGTAGATTTAAAATTAATCAAGTTGAATACTCCATTGCCACAGTGGATCGTCAGCTGACTACTTAAGATTTCCTTTCAAATATATACATTGTCGGTGATCTCCATTTTAAGACTTCCAAGAATATACTGCAGGCCATAGTTGTGAATTCACTCGATTTCATCGGTTTACATCCGATTTTCAGACCCGTTATTCGTGGCTCGCCTCCAGAGTTATGGAACAACCCGAAAATCATCCGATTTTCGAATTCATTATGTAAATTAGATCGTAAATGTGAATTCCTGTTTGCAAGCACATTCCGATGGCCAAGTATGGTACAGTTAAGTTATTAAACCCGATGGCAGGTGTTAACAATTATCTACAAATAAGGGGCTGAAATGATTTTGTGAAATGGATTTAGGTCAATTCAAGTCCATGTCGACAAAAGGAAAAGGAAAAAGTCTGGAGCTAGAAATGGTCTGAAAAATCATGTCAAAATAATGCTTTAGCATAAAAATCTTTTAAACTACTTTTGCCGTTCTGACATCATCATCAGATATCAAAAGCAAAGTTATTGGAGTTCTAACTTTCTAGAAGAGCACAACGAATCGGTCTTGCTTTGAATATTGAATTATTCCCTTTTTCAGAAATGTATTTATAAAAACTTACATAGTTTACAATACGGACATAACTGTTGTATGTTCATTTTGTATAAACACTCATTATGGCAAATATGTAGAAAATGCCATTACTTGTTATGACCAGATTATTGGTTATGACAAGATTTTCACATATGCTGGAAGTTGGCAACTATGATACAGGCAGATGTTTTCCCAATATATAGACCTCATCCAGGGTAGCATATAATCATCCCAAATAGATGAATCAAAAACGGGATGAATACATAAATTTTACTTGTTATAACAAAAGAGTGACTTTTAGGTGAAACTAAATAGGGGCGAATTTTTTCAGTACATCTTGGGGAAAAATAGATACATAGATGAACTTTTTCCCTGTTTCTGGCCTCATCATTAGCTAGGCTAAGGCTCAGATATACTATTATAGTACAAAGAACTAATTGTACAATTTATCTATGAATACATTTACATATTTCAGTATTTCATAACTCCGAGTCAGGTTGGACCTCTCTCTCTCTCTCTGTGTGTGTGTGTGTGTGTGTGTGTGTGTGTGTGTGTGTGTATAAGTTGGAAGTTCTGACATTCTTTTCTCCATGTATATTAACCTCAATATTTCGAACCTTTGGGTATCTAAAAGTTCTTTCTAAACATATAATGTTATCTAACAGCTCAGTGTATTTTCCCGACGAAAAATGGCCAGCAATATGCGATTTACAATGAAGGAGAACAGTGGAGTGATGGCTGTGACTACACCTGTACCTGTAAGGACGGTGCCTCTGGTTACTATGAGTGTATCTCATCGTAAGTTCATTTTGTAAAGCAATCTAGAAAATGGTATTTAAAATCGATGAAATAAGAACAATTAAAATACTACGATCTGATAAGTTTACATTGAAAATCTACGATGATGTTCACAAAATTTTGTGTAGCATGGTCGTTGATTTGATATTAGTGTGTGTTTTATTCAATGGATATCTTTTATCAGATGTCCCACCTACAACAACTTGGAATCTAGTCGTTGCTATATGGTCCGTATAGACGGCAAGTGTTGCTCAGAACCACGTTGTATGCTCGCCAATGGACAGGTTGTAGACCCCATGAAAGTTCAGACATCATTCCCTATTGTACCTTCCTTCAGTGGAGGTTACGTCAACTTCAGACCTGATAAAAACTATACTGCACTTGAAACTGGAGGTGTTGTGGTCAGAAACGGTACTGAGATTTTGTATTTTATGACATTTACATAGTAAATACTCAGTCTAAGTAATGGCATTTCCAACATTGTAGCCTGTATCTGTATAAAGTTTAATACCGTACATATTTTCCTGGATGTCCAGTCATATTGATGGAATTTTTTTTAAAGTCTATACTACAAGTGAGTGCATGCTAATATTCATTAAGTTAGGGAGACGTTGTGTGATTATTCATTGTCTCTGAATTTCATCAGAACATGTATCCTTGTATTTGAAGGTTAAAATTGTTTAATAGGAACATCCATTCTTAGGGTAGCATATTTTCTTCGTTTCATCGGAACATGTATCCTTGGTGTACATATATGGCTTTATTTGATAGGACATGAATTAACATGCATGTGTCTTAGTTTGATGGAAATTTAACGTGTATATATTATTTGTCTTTGTTTCTTAGGAACATATATTCTTAGGTTAACATATTTGTCTTTGTTTCATGGTTATATGTATTTGTGGGGTAACATATTTGTCTTTGTTTCATGGTTATATGTATTTGTGGGGTAACACATTTGTCTTTGTTTCATGGTTGTTATGTATTTGTGGGGTAACATAGTTGCCTTTGCTTCATAATGACATACATCTTTGGGGTAACCGATTAGTGTTTTCTTCATCGTGACATATATGGAATTCCCATGGGCACGGATTGTGCTCATTTGTTAGCTAACTGTTTTTATATTCTTCTGAAGTAGAGTTCATTCAAAAGCTTCTACAATAAAATATATTGTGGCCTTCAAGACGACGTTTACATGTGCATATATCGCCGACGTTTTATCTAATAACAAGAATCATTTTCATTCATATATCGATTCAATATATCCCTGTGAACTGAAAATAAAGGACACCACAAAGTCATCCACTTCTGATTCGTACTTAGATATTTTATTGAAAAGAAATATCAACGGCAAACTAATAACTCAACTTTATGATAAACAGGATAACTTCAGTTTCTCCATCGTCAACTTCCAAATTTTATGCATCAATGATCCATTATCACCTGCATATGGTGTTCAAATCTCTCAACTGATTCGATACGCCAGATTTGTTCTGTGTATGATCAGTTTTTGAATCGAGGCAAGCTACTGACAAACAAGTTGATGTTACAAGGGTTTCAACATTATCGTTTAAAGTCAGCATTTAGCAAATTCTATGGTCGTTATAATGATCTAGTTTGCCAACCTATCATTGTGTCAAATGCTGCCTGACGTGTTTTATACCGATTGTGAGGCCGTTCTTAGTACACTGATTTTTACTGCGGATTACTCATTTACCTGATCAAAACATACATGTATATCTCATGGCGGGTGTGACCGGTCGACAGTAGATGCTTACTCCTTCTAGGCACCTGATCCCACCTCTGGTGTACGCAGGGGTCTGTGTTTGTCCAATTCTTAATTTTGTGTTCCTTATAGGAGTTATTAGATTAATCACTGTTCGTTACCTTTACCTTTCATATGCTTGGGACAACATGTTTGTCTTTGTTCAAAGGGACATGTAATTGTGGGTTTGTCTGTACCAGTGACTTTCCTTGAGGTATCGCATTTACTAGATGATAATTTGTTTGAACTGTAATCTCGGGTTGATATTGCACTCCTTAAATCTGAACCATCATGGAAATTAGGAATTCTGCGGTATATGAACATTTTGATATGTATTTGTCGCAAATGTGCAAATTCATGTGTTGCTTCTTTGTTTAACTCTGTGCATTACTTATCGCTGCTTTGTGTTGCACTTGTTTTAGTCTGTATCTACAAGGGACGGCAGTACCATCAGGGTCAGCTTTGGAACGATGGATGCGACTTTGACTGCAGATGTGATGATGCATCCACTGGACAGTTCTCTTGCACACCTCGGTAAATTTTTATTTTAATCGTGATTTTCCACATGTAAATAGTTTGGATCTAGGATTAACTTTTGAACACTTGGCTTACTAGATGCCCCGTTTACACGGAGATGCCCTCTTTCTGCTCACTGGACACTATAGCTGGAGAATGCTGCAAGAAATTAAACTGTCCTCATGTAGTTCCCAGTGGCATCACCACAACCCTCAAACCCATGAAGCCATCATGCGACTGGTGTAAAGACACCCTGTCAACCTGCGAGTCTTACGGACATCAAGCCTGTGTTGACCCATATATTCCATGGGCCAAGAGAAACTGTGCCAACTATTGCAACTTGTGCCGTATGTTTCATACTAGAATCATTTGTAGAGAGATGTTAAAAGCTACTTTTCATGTTTAACTATTAAGGAATATATTTCTCCTGAATTTGGAAAATGAATGCAATTTACATTGTAGCATAAGGGAAATCAGTTGGTCTTTAAGTACTTAACTTCATCCATTGATATTTTTGACATTTTGTAGAATACGATTGTACCCATCCCCCTCCTATTATCACCACATCACTACCGGATAGCCAGTGTCACAATGAATTGGATAACTGTGAGGATTATGGCAAGGACTCCTGTACAGGAATATTTAAACCATGGGCAAGGAAAAACTGCCAAGCCTTCTGTGGCTATTGTAAGTTACAACATTAGTTACCTCAACATTTGAGAACATGAATTGTTAAACCAAGAAGTTTTACGTGACAAATTGCAATGGGTATAATTTGGTTATATGAAACTGTGTAAAAGGTGCTTTGATAATATCAAACTGTTTCATGGGTAATTTGATGATACCAAACTATAGAGTAGCGGGTAAGCAGTGGAATTGGCGATTTGGTAATACCTATGAATAACACTGAAATGATGTTTTTGTCCTCGATATATTTACCAATCATAATGGTAGTAATTTCTTCATGAATGTGATGCAGTTGTGAACAATGGGAGTATGAATTGTATTGTAGGAATCTACACAGTGTATCGGAATAAATTAATCTTAACAGTACTTAACAGAACAATGAAAATATGAAATTTAGAACGAAAATCATGGTCGGAAAGCCCAGTGAAATAGATTGCACAACTGTCTCATTAGACAGTTTTCCTTGTAATTTCAAAAATGAAATTGATGAAGCGATTCGCAAATAATGGGGATTCATTTTCTCCTGGTAGATCCAGGGAAGTAGATAATAGAAATTTCTAGATCAATTCTTCTTTTAAATAATGATAGAACCAAGTTCATAATTGCTAGAATTGTATAGTTTCTATTCTGATTCATGCTTTGTTAGAACATGGAAAACAGTGAAAACTGAAGAATATGGATGACTTTTCTCGTTTGTTATAAATGATATAAGTACAGTAATTGTGTATTTGTCTTTATATACAAAGTTGAGATGTATGAATTCAAAGACAACAGACTTCTAGAAAAATATCAAATGCACAAAAATGTATCATATTACTCTATCGTATATGGCTTATAATAACTGCCCTCTTCTAATGTAATCGAGACGTGAATTTCGTCATTACAACACATGGCGGGTAACAGATTCATTGTGTATGTTTGATTTAGGTAATGACACAGCACTACCGAATTCTACTTGTCGTGATGTGTCCCCAGTGTGTTCTCAGATGGACTCAAATATATGCACGTCGATTGTTTACAAAGCATGGGCTCAGACAAACTGCATGAAGACCTGTAATCATCTGTGTTCACAACAATGTAAGTATCCAAGATTTGGTACTCTTGTAATCTGGTCCAGGTAGATTTCATCATATAATACAATAACTTTCAGTTGGTTAGAACGGACTTTTATTACCTTACATTTATTCTGAGAAAGCCCAACACTCATGTGTTGTTGGTACTTTCAAGTCGTGAAGGATATAATAGCCATAATTGCATTTACCAATTGTCAATAAGTGACGCGGAACCTAATATTCTTTAGGTGTATGTATGCAGATACTGCAAACACTGAATTTTATTAGCTCTTCTGAGCCGAAGGCTCAAAGAGCTAATCATATGGCCATATGTCTGGTGTGCGGTGTGCGTCAACTTTTTGGGGAAAGGGCTATATCTCAAGAACCCCTTGGCCAATATTTGTCACAGGGTATCCTTGGCCCAAGGGCTTTCATTTGTACTAAAACTAGGGTTGTGACCCTTTAACAAGGGGAGATAATTAGGAAAATGCAAACAAAAGTAGTGGTTGCTAAAAAATCTTCTTCTCAAGAACCACTGGGCAAATTATCACCAAACTTATGCATAAGGATGAGGATAGGTTGTAGATAAAAAAAAAATGTTCAAGGCATCATCCGGGGCAAAGGGTGTGGTCTCAAGGTCATTTCAAAGTTGACCTTAAATTTTGTTTTGTTTCAACTTTGATATTTTGCTTAGTTTAAGGACTACGATCATCAAATTTTGTCAGTTGATGCATCTTAGGTCACCGTGACCTAATTTTGGACAGTTACATTTAAATTTTCAGGTACTCTTTGACTTAACATCATAAACTTTGTTAATTGATGAATCTTGGTTGGTGAGAATTTTTGCCTGTTCTACAATGTATCAGAAGAGCGATTCTAGGCCCATGGGCCTCTTGTTTTAGTTCATGCTTGTTAAGATTTTCTATTTTTTTTTTTACTGAAACTGGTTAATAACTCCCCAATTTAAATTTTACACTACAATCTAGTATGTTGGTCAAGTTTTTAAGCCAGAGATTATTTATATGATAGCCAAGAGCTGTCGCTACACGGATGGTGTTACACATGAACATGGGTCTTGGTGGCAAGATGGCTGCAGTGCTGATGCTAAGAACTGTACCTGTAACAATGGCATTGTCAAGTGCTTAAAATTGTAAGTACGTCTATGGTTTGAATAATAATGGAGGATGTATATACTGATTTAGAATGTTTGTGCATGTATTTATGGAAGGATGCACCATTATTCAAAAATGTATAAGTATATGCTTAAAAGAAAAGATGTGAAAATAACGATCAGTGATCAATCCCATAAATTATATAAGGCATGCAAAATTGAGATACGGGCTAGCATAGACCTCAGAAAATACCGGGAATGGGATCGGGTACCAAGGAACAGCAAGCGTCACATCCATGAGACCTGAAAAGTTATACCACTTTCCAAAACGACATAAATCATTTGAATCGTACTATGTTAAGAAGATGAAACGGTTTACATCACATACTTGTTTACATCAATTTTAACTTATGTCTGAACATATTCTTAGACTTTGCAATGAGCAACAAAATTTTGATAAAATTGATAATCAGTTAGTAATATTACTACCTGTAAGGATTGAATTCCAAATATAGCGATGTTAAATTCAACCAGTCTCTCCAAAAGATTTATGATAGGCATGTCATGGGTTTTCAAAGTACATTTATTTATGGTAGACTAAAACAGCGTATGTATAGTGTATGAAAGGTGAAGATAACGAACAGTCATCAATCTCCTAACTCCTATGAGCAATATAAAATAGATAGTTGGACAAACACGCACCCCTGGACACACTATGTCCATTGCAAGTTTGCCCTTCACTTGAGAAAACGATTCAATAAAACTTAAGAGGCGACTAAATGGGGCGGTCCTTCGGATGAGACCGCAAAACCGAAGTCTCGTGTCACAGCAGGTTTGGCACGATACAGATCCCTCCCTGCTCAATGGCCATAAGCGCCGAGCATAGGCCTAAATTTGCAGCATTTCGCCGGCAATGGTGACGTCTAAGATCATATGAGTGAAAGATTCTCGAGATTCTCGGAAGCACCGTTCATTTAATACATATTGTTAAAAGAATTGATCATTTGGTTATTGAGTTGTGGTAGGCTTGTGGTTATTGCGTTGGCTTTGCAACTGGGTGGCCCGGATTGGGTTTTCTATCCTGGCATCTTGTCAAACCACAGATGTTTAACATTGGTAATGAGTGTCCATTTGCCAATCATCTAAAATTTGAAAAAAGTGTGAAGATAATCTTAAAAAGTAAAAAAAAAAAAAAAAAACCAAGGCAAACACGGACCCCTGGAAATACCACAGGTGGGATCAGATGCCTACGAGGAGTAAATATTCCATGTTGATTGTTCACACCCACCTCGAATCTTCTATCTTGATCAGATAAAAAAGTAAACAATAGTAGACATTTAAATCAGTAAGTAAAATATTTAAAGAACGGTCTAACAATTGGTATGAAATTGTTAGAGAGCATTCGATCTAATGATAGATTGCATTTGTAAATAAGATAATTATAGTGACCTAGAGTTTGCAATATGCTAACTTAAATAATATTGTTGAAACCCATGTAGTATAAACGTATTTGTCAATAACCTGTCTCGGTTTAAAAATTAATCATACGTAGAACATGCTCTTGCATATGAAAGGTGAAAATAACGAACAGTGATCAATCTCATGACTCCTATAAGCAATACAAAATAGAGAGTTGGGCAAACATATATCGAATCAAATGAGACATAAACACCTTATGCAGGTAATAGTAGAATGATGCTACATACTCGTAGATATGGGAAGATGACAGTGGAGAAGATAAAGTCATACCCTTTATCATAAAGTTGAATTGTTAATTTGTTTTCATATGACCAATATCCATGACTACGCTTAAATAATGTACGTCTTTGTGAATTGTGACATTAAAGTCCCATCACACTTGCATTACTCCCGAGTGGACTTGTAAAATTTCCCACATTTTCTACATTATCAATGCACAAATTTAGAAAAGCAGTACTGAACGCTCTACTCCAGTTATCGTCTTGTTGTCTTCAAAAAGTGGTACTTAAATTGGATGTTATATTCCCCTCGTACTCTTTATCCATTCTGACATTTAAAGGTCATCCCTTGTATATAACCATTCATCTGAAATAAATTGACCTGTAGCTAGCTTTTATTGTGCATTTCTTTTTTATCTTCAGTTACATAATGTCTTACAAATTATCTTCTGTCAAAAGAAATTTTTAAAGTTAATTGAAAATGTGGTGATTTCCAATTGAATATTTTTGACTTGTGAAATTGTAAACCATTATATTTAGAAAAATATCAGGTACAATTCATGAATTTTTCAGCCTACAAGGAGTAAATGATCTGCTTGTTTTTGGTAACAAATGGTAGGGATTAAGAAACAGCGAGTGACTGATCCTATATAATGTTTATAAACATGAATAATATTCACTATGATATAGGGACATTCTCTGCTCATATACATGTTAGATGTAAAATTTAATTCTCATGCACTTGCAGGTGCCACTCAATCGAAAACCTACCAAGTGGTTGGCAGGTTGAACGCGTGACTGGGAAATGCTGTCCTATAGTTAAACCGCCAAAACGCAGTAAGTTATGGAATTGGGCTATTTCATAGTTTAAAACTCTGTTCTTTTCATTGAGTACTAGTAAATAAAAACATATATACATCGATTATCTTGCAAAAGTGATACTCATTAAGTAATATACATCGGGAAACTTTCAGATGCTTGTCATTACAATGGTACATCATATGAACAAGACCAATCGTGGAGGGATGGATGCCGATTGAGCTGTAAATGCACAAATGCACAGCTCGGAATGTACCAATGCAATGAATTGTGAGTAGATGTAAATCAACGTGTCTAAAGAATTGATGAAAGGGGTATCGTATCATCAAATAATTTATATGCCAGGACATACGATGTTTCTTAAGAGCTGATGAAAAGGGACATCGTATCGTAAAGTGATTCATATGCTAGAATATATTATTTTACTTAACTGTGTTAGGTTATTGCTCTAGAATCTAGTCTACATGCACCAGCATAAAATCCAAACAAATCTCACCGTTTTTCTTTCCTTAAAATAGGTGCCCACAACTAAATTTGCCCGACGTGTGTCACTGGGAGAAACGCCCGAACAAGTGTTGCAGAAAACCGATTTGCCCAGATGTCATTGTCATCCAAGGATATCCTGATGTGTAGGCATCAACATTGACATTTAATTGTGGAAATTCCAGTTTTATACAAATAAATCCTCTTTGTCCGTCTGTATCTTTGCAAATGCGTCTGTCTGTATCTAGAGGAGTTCGTAGGTAAACCAGCAATTATGTTAAAGAATGACGTACGTTTGGACAACTTCAAGATTGATTGTAAGCTCGTGTGTACGAGCCTTGGAAGCGTCAAACATAAGAAGGAAACAAATGTAGTGACTGACTGCTCTATCGCCAAACACTCGGCCTTCAGAAATGAAAGTCGCAGAAGGTGTTGGCGTTGCTTACGTATTAACATTGTATATAAAATCGAATTTTTGGGGGCCAAGAAGTTAGAGCGTTCGCCCCCATGCGGAAGGCCGGGGTTCGAATCCCGGCCGCGACAGACCTAAGTCATTAAAACAGGTAATGACAGTTCCATCGCCAAACGCTCGGTATCAGGTGTGAATGTCACGGGCCTTCTCGAGTAAGACGTTAAGCAAAATACAATCAATCAATCGAAATTTTTGTGTCCATTCCATTGGTTAAAGCAGAACAATTAGGCGTCGTGATTCTGTCGCTCTACTAATTCAATAAACACTAGATGAAACCCCGCTTAAGCTCGGGAAATCACAAAAAATAATATTTCATAGAAGAAGGACTTTTTTAATGAGTGTTTGAATTGTTGAACACATGAATTGAATGAACGACATCTTCAATTCAAATGATCTTTTAAAGAACTTTTTTCAACAATTGCGTGCATTAGTTCGTTATATTTATCAATATCATATGCAACAAATAAAACTTTATTATTAGGAAGTCACTTGGAGCTCCAAATGAAGTGGTCCTTATGTAACATGAACGATCTCTCTCCGTATTGAAAATGATATTATGATTTTACAAATTCATGCAATTGTAATCCGTCATGCCGAATAGTTGACCAAAAACAAAATGAACGGTCGGTGATAATTTCAGAATTGCGAATGTGTTTTTGTCCAGTGCGACAATTTAAGGGCAAAATTATGAATATACGTCGGGTTTTTTTCCTCTTTAAACGCAATAATCGAAAAACAATGCACTATATGAATGACAAACAGGAAAACCTGCTACATTATAAAACAGTGGCCTGATTTATTGGACATTGTCAAGCAGTGTACAACCTAATATCGGTAAAATGTTTTAACTTAAAAGTTATATAAAAAATTACCATAACAGTCACGGATGATTCGATATCTGACATATTGGACAGTTTTCGACTTTTTACATACTTTCAAGGTCCATGTCATCAAAAAACATGTTCAACCAAAATAAAAACTTATTGGGGTTTGTGCATATCAGTAATTGTTGATGAAAGGTGAAGACAACAAACAGTGATCAATCTCATAACTCGTATAGGGAATACAAAATAGAGAGTAGGGCAAACACGGACACCTGAATATACCAAAGGTGGGATCAGGTGGCTAGGAGGAGCAAGTATCCCTTGTCGACCGGTCACACCCGCCATGAGCCCTATTTCTTGATCAGGTAAACGGAGTTATACGTAGTCAAAATCAGTGTGCCAAGAAACGCCTAACAATCGGTATGAAACACGTCAGACAGCATTTGACCCAATAATAGGTTGTGTTGGCAAACCAGATCGTTACAACGACCATAAAAAATTTGCGAAATGCTGACTGTAAACGAGACTATTGGAACCCCTGCACCATCAACTTGTTTGTCAGTAGCCTGCTTTGATTTAAAAACTGACCATAAGCAGAACAACCTCTTGCGTATCGAATCAGTTGAGAGATATAAACACCATATGCAGGTTATAATGGAATATTGCTACATAAATATGGGAAGTTGACGATGGAGATGCTGAAATCATCCCGTTTGTCATAAAGTTGAGCTGTTAGTTTGCGGTTAATATCTACTTTCAATAAAATATCTAAGTATGAAGCAGAAGTGGATGACTCTGTGGTGTCTTATTACGAGTTCACTGTGATATATCGAATCGACATATGAAAATTAGTACTGTTAATAGATAAATCGTCATCGATACATCTAAATGTCGAATTGAAAGCCACAGCAAGAGATTTTTTCTTCTCACGCAGACGTTTTTGAATAAATTCTGCTTCATGGGAATATAAAAACAGCTATTACAAAAAGTCGTAACAGTGACTTCTATAATCACGGGAAAAATTAAGAGCATCGAAAATCGAAAATATCAGATGAAAATTGTATTAAAAAATTTATCGATGTGTCAGATCTTTGGTCTCGGGAGGGGAGGGGTGTCCTTCGTTGAATGAAATGTACAAGTATATAAGTAATATAATCACAAATCTTCATAAAATAATGAATATAGGCCTAGTCAAAACTATTATAAGTATAACTAACACTGAACACAGGTCTACACAATTTTATGCTGATCATGTTGTAAACTAATCGCAACTTCTCGGCTAGCAGGAAAGACCTATGCCTCGTTCTGGGCGCTTCGTTCTGGAAATTTTCATAAGGCTGATTCAAGACCAAAATCACGCATCGAAGAAATGACGAGGCACAATGTTCTATTTATTCACCAATTATCAAAACTTATTTCTTCTGTAAGATCAAAATCAAGCATCGATAAACAACAGATTTACTTCATATAGTATTATCTTCAGTTGTCAAATTTCGCTTAGATCCACCAAAGTGTGTTCCGCCACTCTACTCTCATTTTTGCTAGCTATTCAGGGTAGTTTATGGAAAACGAAAGTATTTTTTTTTTAAATATTAATTCTTCGATATTTACTAATTAAGTAAGATTTTATTATAGCTTACGGACACTTCACCTCACATATGAAACCATATTAAAGGTGCAAGCAGTAACTCTGGAGCACACGTTTAGGAGTTTATTGACATAGATTAGGAATTTATAAAAATTGATGTTGTCAATAACCATATATTTTGTGTGTAGCCTTCGAAAACTTAGAAAGGACCTCGGGTGCTACTTATAAGCAAATGATTTGTCATTAGTGATAATAGTAAATTCACGCAATAAAGAATATGGATTCAAAATACAGATAAAAGAAATATATCTTGCATTGACTCTAGATCTTTTTTCCATAGATTTATCAATGAAAAGGGAAGATAATAAACAGCAATCAATCTCGTAAATCCTATGAAGAATACAAAATTGAGACTGGAACAAATATGGACCCTGAAAGTACCAAAGGTAGGATCAGGTTCCTAGGAGTAGGCAGTCCCTGTCGACGGGCCACACCCGCTGTGGTCCCTATATCTTGATTAGATAAACGGAGTAATCCGTAATCAAAATCCCTGCATAAAGAATCGCTTACCAATTGGTATGAAACGTCAGACAGCATTCGACCCAATGACAAATTAGATCATCATAATGACACGAAAGAAGTAGACATCATATGCAGGTGATGAGAGAAAGTTGTTACTTAAATACGAGAAGTAAAAGATGGAGATGATTCAATCATCCCAATATGGTGAAAAGTCATAAGTTTTTATGTTGTTGATTTGCGAAAAGTTTTTTTGATTTCAAATTGACTATAAGAATCCACATCTGATTCACACCACTTCTGTTATATGTTGTGACAAATTACGTTCGAAGAATTTCGTTCACAGCTGTTAATATTTCGTGAGGAGCAAAGATAGGGGCTTGGAGAACAGTTACTGGATCCAGCAATGTATCTATGTTTGAAAGGGGTTTTTGTGAAGTTTCGGAATCCGGTATAGGTACGGTAACTAAGAAACAAAAATGAAGAAAAAATTTGATGTACATTTAATTATTTCTTTAAGAACTCAGATAAATCAAAGAGGAAACTATAGTGTATATTCAGTTATTTAGAAAATATAAAAAAGGGAATCTGGTATGAATTTAGTTACTTCTTTTGGAACTCAGAAAAAACAAAGAAGAGGAAATTAGTGTAGATTTAGCTATACCTTTAGAAACTGAGAAAAACTAAAGAGGAAATTGGTATAGCTATATTTATTATTAACTCAGTGGTACATATATCTATCTAATGATCCTCAATCATGAGCATTTTTCTATGTAGAAATTTAGTATTTTTGTTATTGGACTGGAAATTAAACAGCTTCAAACTTTTCCTTTATAACATTTGTCTGACATACATGTTTTATAGCATGAGACGTTACAAACAGAATGGAACGTTCACCCTCGATTTGTATGTAAATTGTCAAGCTAATAGGAATTGAAACCATGAATCACATTTTTTAAACTCTTGTCCGGGGTTTCAAATTTTTCATTCTAGTCTCCTTCAAAGGACGAAATTGTACCACACCAGGTATTTTCAATTTTCAACTGGTTTTGCAAACTAAAAACTAATCTAAAACTGTTTGATTTCAAACCAAAACCACACGTACTTCATCAAACCATACATACCGCCACCTTGTCTAGATCTAGCGCTCTCACAAATAACATAGGGTCGTCAACAGTAATGTGCTGGTGTTAAAGCGAGCAGCACGCAACGAAAAATTTATCAAAGTTAACGATCAGTACAACTGCAAAGTATTTATGCGGAAATTACTATCATTACTACTTTTAAAGATATCAAAAGTAAAAACATTGACAATGCAAATATTACCAAAATATTTCCTCGCATACCATTTTCATATTTGGAAGTTATAATACTTCGGGCTTTCCCCACATCTCCGTGTATTGCGTACATGTATTAACCATTTCCACAAAACAATCAACACGGAGTACATTACCCCAACATCAATTAATTGTTTATTCAATATTAAAGAAAAGAATCAGCTGTTATAATGATTCAGTCAGTGATTATTCTGTGTTCGTTGCATCATACTGCAAACTACATAATTATCATAGCATTCGCTCAGTGTCTTGATTGGCCATCATGCTTAAGGTATCACACCGGTAATTGTCCACTCAAAAGGAACTTAGTCAATTGTAGTTCCATATATTTAAAGAAAAAAATTTCCTTGCGCAATTTTTCTCATTTCCTCTTCTTCTTTTCTCTGAATTTTTGTACCCCTGATTAGGAAATTTTGTGAAATTTGTAGAAATAACCAAGTGTATACAAAGGAACTATTTGCTGTTGGTAGCTGAGGTTACTTCCTGAAGTGCACTCCGGTTCTTGTGAAAAACATGTGGATTTGAGGGTAGTCTTGTTTGCGGGCAAATTGTTTTTCTAAAATGCCGCGTAGGGTGTTGTTTTTCTGATGTCAGCAGACGAGATAGGTAACATAGAACGTTTCCAACTGCGTTATTCGGCATCAATTCTGTAAACTGATTTTTAATGATTTTTTTCCCTCTATAGTAATATATAGTGAAAATAGTTACCGGTGTGATACCTTAAAATTAATTCAAGAAATGTGTAATCATGGAGGTGCAACTGCCGCGGCCATTCCCGTGGTCTCTAAAGTCTGTTGATCTTACGCCGCCTGCTGCTACCGTTCCTGTGACCTCTAGAGTTTGTTGACCTTGCGCCGCCTGCCGTGGTACTGGATACCGCGCTGCTTGGTTACCGCCATCACTCCCCCATTGTTATCGTCGGTCAGAAGTAACTGCATGAACGCTTCAACAACCGACTCTACTCTTTAAATCAAAATGATTGAAAATACGTCAACGACTCTCTGTGTGTCATCTGTCTCATAGACAATACCATCATACTTTTACGAAATACCAAAATAGTTGTCCTCACGTGTTCACGCCTGCACTCTGAACAATCTGTTCCGCTTCGTCTTTTCCGGAAACGTCCTCCTTCCCTCCCTCAGTTAACATGGACGTATCCGTGAATCCAGGACACAGACACACAAACCTCATCCCGGTACTGTCGATGGCTGGATTCATCTGATGTAAGTCAAACATACGACATTTTAACTATGCCATGGAGATCGTGTTGTGCGTACATGAATGTGTTTGTATTAGCATGTGCGATGTTCGGATAAAAAGGGTCAGTTCAGGATAACATGAGAAAAAACCTATAGGAGAGTCACATTGTTAAATCAACTTTCATTAAGACATTAGGGAGCCTGGGTTTTTATACAACCTGTTTCCTTTTTATACCCTCCGTTGTTGAAGTTAGTATAGCTCAGTAACCTACACTGTGTGCTGAGATTCCTTTTGTCTTGGTTCGAATCCACCTCTCACCGCACTTTCACATTGTTTTTAAAATCTCGCCTTTTCAGTACTTCTTTTATATTCCGTATAAAAATGTGTACATTTCCCTTCAGAGATCTAGATAAAATGCATGCTCAATCTGCATATATAAGGAATTTAAGTGAAATTAAATTCCAAACCCATGTACACAAACGCAATCAAGCAGAACAATTCTTAAGGACAATAGTCATTCATTCTGTGTTACTCGACTCAAGTAAGTGTACCACGTATAAAAGGAATACAAAATAGATAGTTAGGCAAACACGGACCCCTGGACACACCAGAGGTGGGATCACATGCCTAGTATATGAGGAGTAAGCATACTCCGTCGACCAGTCACGCCCGCCGTAGGCCCTATATCTTGATCAGGTAAACGGAGTTATCCGTAGTCAAAATCAATTGGCCAAGAACGGCCTAACAATCGGTATGAAACACGTTAGACAGCACTTGACCCAATAATAAGTTGTATACACAAACTAGAGCATTACAACGACCATAGAATTTGCGAAATGCTGACTTTAAACGAGACCGTTAATATATTTACACTTACATGAACGCATACTTTTGAATTCAACGGGCTAAAGTCAGAAAGGGTTTTTTAAATTACCGGATTACACAACAGTACCTACACTTCCTCAGATTTCCATTTTCATAATTTTAATGGCATGTATCTGTGACATGTTTATACGACCAAGTAAGCAGTTAGCACCCAAAGTGGTTAAGATATTACCATTACAAAAATATGAAATATGGATTGAAAATAAAGAACTTAATTAAAGTGCGTAAACATGTAGCAAGAGGTGTATAGAAAGTTTCCTCCTAAATCAACATACTAAAGGCGCTGCGAAGTGTGAAAAACAACTTATTGCTTTTGCTTAGTCTAAAGTCATAAACTAGAACAAATATGAATTATCTTTTTGTAAAGACTAAAACCGAATCCGGCCCAATAGTGGGGGTTTTCTCTCCTTTTATTATCCTGAATTGATCACAGATTAAATATCTGTGGAAGATAGCTGTGTTGAATTCTAGCGGCAATCAGTTTTCAGACAAAGACAGATAACTTTAATCCATAATACTCGCGAGATTGTGTTACATGGAAGTGTTATCTGTATTAAATCTAAAAAGGGGTTGGTGGGGATAAGTGATCTTTGACCGCTATTTTTACAATTATTGCTTGTTATTCAGTTTGAATGGATTGTAAAAATAAACTTCAGAAAACAGTTACCGCTACACTTTTTGTATATCCAACAACGCTGTATTTGGAAGCCACATACACAGGCATGAAAAACACCGGGGTTAAACCTAAACAAAAATAGGAAAAACTGGTTAATTTCCAGCACTGGGGTTAAACCTAAACAAAAATAGGAAAAACTGGTTAATTTCCAGCACATTCTACGATACGTACATAAATTTCATGGTTGAAAATACACCAGGACATGAACTGCGACGCCGCACCCCAGCATACTTCGTGAGGCGCCTCCTGAAAAGTTTGCCAGTGTGAAACTATGCAGTTCATATCCTAATGTATTTTCAAAAATTTATATTTACTCCTTATTTTTACACTCTACTTTGATTTTTGTCGGAATTCCCAGCCGTTGAAATAGACGTAGCATGTCTATCAAGATTCAAATCCTGACCTACACGCGCACTGCATGTCCGCAATTGCATCGTGTGCATAAGGAAATGGCCAACATTACAAATTTGTAAAGAACACTGGAAATATATATATATATATATATCTGCAATTGTTTTCGTAAACACGTGGAAAACTAAGTGTAAAGATCATCAGAGGGTATACCTGCTGTGGACGCGATATTGATGACGACACCGCCCCGTCCCCCATTTTGTTTGTTCATATACTGGTCAGCTAGTTTTGTTCCTTCTATAACTCCGATCTGAAAATAGAAACATCTGTTTTTCCCATTGTTTATAAATATAAATAAAAACAGCAAAAATCAAGTCATTTAGCTCGGAAGTTTCAGGGTGGTAATGCTTAAAAAAAGAATACGCAAAAAGAATTTCGAACAAGTTGTACTTCTCGGTTTTTATGATAGGACTCTTAACTAACCACGTTGACCATAATTGTAGTTCTCCAAGACTGACTTTCAACAAGCACCCCAGCATTATTAACCACAATATCCAGTCCTCCAAACCTCGCAATTGTCAGTTTGAATACATCTGGAATGTTAACATTTAATGGTTAAAGTATTATTCGAATAAAGGGTTAATCAGACCTCTAAATGAATGTATGTATTCCAATTCTAGCAATTCCTCATTGGATTGTATATCCATGCAAGGTGAAGATAACGAACAGTGATCAATCTCATAACTCCTACAAGCAATACAAAATAGATAGTTGGGCAAACACGGACCCCTGGACACACCAGAGGTGGGATCAGTTGCCTAGGAGGAGTAAGCATCCCCTGTTGACCGGTCACACCCGCCGTGAGCCCCATATCCTGATCAGGTAAACGGAGTTATCCACAGTCAAAATCAGTGTGCCAAGAACGGCTTAACAATCGGTATGAAACACGTCAGACATATATATATAATTATATGTATAATATAGCCAAACGAAACAAACAATTACATAGTCAAATTTTAGGGACGACCTGTCCCTCCTCAGGACAAACGGAAGTTTTACACAATTAAAACATGTACAACGAAGTCTATGGGCCACATTGCTCACTTGAGTCACCTTGACCCTGTTAATGTTCAGCTGTTGTGATTTTTCAAAGATTTTCATCAATCTTTATTCCAATGAAAAATTTGACTCCATATTGTGGCCCCATTTAGCCAAAGGGACATAACTGAAAATGAATTCACATTTTCCTACGCTTTACACGCACCCTTCATGACAGAAAAATCTATCAGTTAACTTAGGCCATTATCATACAAAACCCTAAACGGGCTTTGGTTAACATCTTTTTATTTTGTCTCATTATTATAACATGTATCATTTTAGATCCCCGATCTAAAAAGGATGCTAACCAAAGCCCAGGAAGATATTCCTTCTGTTACTAAATGTGGCGACCCTAGATGCGGTACCTGTGCCTACATCAAGGATTTAGGAAACAGAATCCAGCTTAAATCGAGAATGGAAATCCGTGCCAACTTCCAGATGAACTGCAAATCGAAAATTTTATTTACTGTGCCATTTGCCCGACTTGCAAAGAATTTTAACTTGAACAGACCAGTAAGGTTCGTGTCCACAAGCAGAAAATCAAAGATTAGAGAATCCGTAATATGCCATGCTGTGAACTTTTCGCCGAATGCGGAAATGGGAAAATTAATTTTATACTTCTATTGGCGGATTTAACGGGGAGGGGGCGCACCCCCAACCTAAAGTTTTTAAATGTAAAGTAAATAATGGTCTCTTGTTTACGAAAAAATAAACGAAAAAGAAGCAATCATTTTTTTCCACTCTCAGAGAAATAGATGACAAGATCTTCTGATTTATTGGGAAAACTTACATTTTACACAGGGGCTTATCTTCCGCATTGTGGAAAATAAAATAAAATAAATAAAAATATGAATCCTCTTGAAACCCCCCTTTGAAGTCGTTTTGATAAAGACGCCGATACTTAATGCATCGTTTAAGTTACACCCCCTGCAGTAGTACAATATCAATACAAGGGACGGAAGTCGCCAACTTGAAAAAAATACCCCCACTCAGTTCAACACCAGTGTCTATACTCTAAACTAAAAATTTAATGGATTATCGTAGCAAATTCGCTGCAGCGATGATTTTCCTAACTGATGATGTACCTTTCGCCGGTTGACATGCGTTCCATCAAAGTAAAACACACGATTTCAACGTATTTGAGGGCCATCTAGTCAAAACGATCTGTAAAGAACGGAAGTTACAATAAAGGAACGGTTAGTTATAAAGAAAAGTGCCAAAATTTTAAATATTAAAATCACCATAAATGTTCAAAGTGTCCTCGGCATTCTTAACAGATGCAAGCCCGGTTGAAAATCGTACATGTAGTAACATCAAATGTATAGATAGAAATATGTTGTAATTTCCATGTAATCTAAATGGTAACGCTATGAGTTCTCTACAAATACTACCTGAAACTTGGTCAGATTGGAGACAACCCCCTCTCTTTATCATTCTAGGAATGCTAAAATTTAAGCTTGATTCATTTTTGCTGTGTATTTTTTTATGTATTGGAAAGCAAACATTTCAAATAATTATTGGCATTTTTAGGTCAATAAGATGTTTAGCACAATAGTGTAACCAAAACATCGTATTGGCCTCAAAATAGTGTCATATACAAAGAATTTCCGTAAGTATTGAAAAGTTGTTTTTTTTTTTTTGTTTTTTTTTTTGTATTTTATATTCACCTTCAAATTGAGAATGGTCAGTGACGTCACATTGTAGAAACATGGCATTGTTTCCATACTTTAATTTCCATTCTCTGACAGTTTTTTCACCAGCGTCAACGTTCAAGTCACAAATACAAACCTGGATATATACAGAAAAAGGATTAACTCGTTGTCTTCAGCACGAAAAAAATTTCATTTTTACTAACAGAGAATAACAATACAACAGCATAAAATACATCTAGCACTAAAACTAAATACACTAAATCTGCAAACGTATTCACACCACAGTCTACATGTTTTTGGTTTTACATGTAGGCTTGCCAATCAATGTTAAAAGCGGAGCAAATTAGGACTTGTTCTATTCGTCCAAAGAGCTGATCCACAATGCACGAAGTAGTAATAATAGACTTGATTAATCTCGGGTGGAATGAATTTACTAATTCGTTCATTATATTAAACTTAACTCGTATCCGATGAGATTCAATAAATTTACTGTGCACTAAGAATAAATAAATGATCTATCTATCCCCCTTGGCACCTGATCCCACCTCTGGTATATCCAGGGATACATTTTTGCTCAACTCTCTATTTTGTATTGTTTATAGGAGTTATAAGATTGATCACTGTTCGTTATCTTCACCTTTCATACATAATAAAATATTATAAATTATTATATATATATATATATATATTTATAAAGCACTAAATAATCACAACTAGGTACTGAAAATTTTCGCCCCATATATATATATATAAAAGCACTAAAGTTCCAACAATACCCGATACCTCAGTGTCGGATCCACAACATCGATACAAGGTCAAATACAAAAAATTATAAAAAGCACTAAAATGACCAACGACACGAACAACAATGACAATCTCGTTGTTCGTGTCCTTGGTCATCTTAGTGCTTTGTATATATATATATATAAATATATATATATATATATATATATAAGGTCTGCTTTTTCTCCTAGGGCAGACATCGCGACTGATGAGATACAGTTATTAGTTTTGCAGGGAAAGTTTCCCAATATTTTATAACTGCGACAGGACTGCTAAAACCCTCAGTGTCTGAGCTATATTTGCATAATTGACATCTGAGGTCTGAGCCTGTTTTGAACCCTCCATTGGGTAAAGGGTTATTCAGTCTAGTCCTTACTACTGTAACAGGAAGGGAGAAAGTGAAACGGACCAGACCAGGATTTGAACCCAGGCCCCCTGAATCTCTAGTCAGGTGCTCTACCAGCTGAGCTATCTGGTCACCGGCAATCGAACCCAACTGACCGCTACATTCCTCCCTCCTTAAATGTCTTCACACCAGAAGACATCAACCCAGGATCTTTATCTCCTGGCAGACATTTTCACCTAGCTGTCAGTTCCAGGGGCTATTCTACAGCACCAAATGTAACAGGAAGGGAGAAAATGCAACGGACCAGACCGGGATTCGAACCCGGGGCCCCTGAATCGCCACCGGCGATCGAACCCGGCTGACCGCTACACTACCATGTACTTCAGGTTTCCGTTGCGTCTGAAGGATGTCATCGGGGGGTACTTGAAAACATCAACCATTCGTTTCTTGGCAAACAGGTGTTTTTTTCTGCCAGTACCGTTGAGGTTCTTGAGGACGGGAGCAAATCGAGTGGCGAGAGAAAAGTTGAACAACATTCTTAGTACACGTTTCACACGAGTACATTTTAAACTCTTTGTGGTTTCTGTTTAACTTATCATAACCCTTCTGTATTTTTATCTATTTAAATAAGGATAGGGAAATGGATTGTTCATCCAGTCACTGTCAATACCAATATTTTTATCATTCCAAGGAAACAGGCTTCAACCCTATTGAAAAACATTGTTCAATCCTGCACTGTTCATATTTTGGATGTTCTTTAGGGACTTTCGTACAGATAAAAAACGTTCAGATAGTTTCAGAATCTGTCATAACTTTATCATGTAATAGTAACTTTACCAATTTTAACACGTACCTTAACTCGACTTTTAAGTAACTCCTCGGCGAATGCCTTACCAAGGCCCTGGACTCCCCCTGTTACTAAGGCTACCTTACCGTCTAGTAACATTGCAGAGAACTGATCTTTGGAAATTCAGTTAAATTTACTTCATAATTCATATCATCGTCGATTCCAGGTCGAGATTGGTGTCGCATTTAGAGTTATCTCGCCTTTCGTTACAAGTATGGAAACTCATTGCAATCAAAACAAAAGGCATTGTATTTTCTTGATTATGAATATGGAATGAAATTCAATTTATTTAACAGTCTTTTATATAATAAACTCTCTCTCTCTCTCTCTCTCTCTCTCTCTCTCTCTCTCCAGATATCTTTAATAATTCATACACCAGTCCATTATAAATATTAAATTTTTATGAACATTTTTCCGCTGCCTATGGCGACTGACAGGCTCTAGAGTCTGTTGACCTTACGCCGCCTGCTGATACCGTTCCTGTGACCTCTAGAGTTTGTTGACCTTGCGCCGCCTGCCGTGGTACTGGATACCGCCCTTTTTGCTTATGATCATCACTCCACCATTGTTATCGTCGGTCAAAAGTAACTGCATGAATGCTTCAACCACATCCTCAATCCTACAACAAAAACAAGAGGCAAGTTGAAATTTTATCTTTCATGCAATATACAATGTATACAGTTTGATGAAAACCACACCCTTCTCCTTACACCGGAACTTTTAAGGTCGATCGATCCTCTTGTGATGTCATAGGTTTTTGCAAAATTTTTATTAAATTAAATTTTGGGCATGATAGAAATATATCTTTCAGAGGAATTTCATTTACTGAATAAAATAAAAAAAATTGGTAAACTTTTAATACTGAAAAAGGTTTTATTTTCCACAGATAATCGATTATTTATAATTTTTAAAATGTTGTCAAGGGCAATAACTCCTATGCTGGAATTTCCTCTACTGAATGTCTATGACACAATGATTTCCCTAATATCCACAATTAATTTTCATGTATCTATGGATTAGCAGTTTTCTTAAACTGTTGACATTTGAAATGTGTCATTTCAGCAAGTTGTTTTTTTTTTAAATTATTAATTTTCATTATTCTGTTTAACGAAAATGTGTGATTTTTTTATGTTGATATATACTTCTGTTTTTGTATGTCTGACATCTTTAAAAAGGTGGCAACATACATATTTTCTTTGGTTATTGATTGAATTAAACTATATTGAGTGGAAATTAATACAGTTTTTCCACTTTTAACCATTAATATTGATAAGTCATATGAGGATCGATCCACCTTAAATTAGAAACAGTTTTCAACAACTTCATATGAGAAATTTCGACTGTTTTTTAAATTTTCAAAGTCCCATATTTCATATCCAGAAATTGAGACAGGTATATAATAACTATGTCAAGCAAATCAAGTTGACAGGAGTGTAAGTATTCTCTTTAGAGAAGTCGAGAGGCATAGCCTTCATCGACTTCTCTTCAAGCATTCATGTTAACGTGTAAATGCCGGAGTCGGTGACGGTTTATGCTTCGACCGACGTCTCGACTCAGATGTGCCTGGATTTACGCAATAGACAAGATGTTTTCAAACATTTAACAGCAATGCACAAAACTGTCACAAGGAAATCAACACATTTGTTTTAATCCATTTTCAATATGTCGCCTGTCCCGGGTTTAAATCACAACTGTGATTAAGTCAGCCTGCTTTTCTCTTAACTTTGTCTCCTCTTGTGACAGTTAACGTAAACCAGAATCAAAACATGAATGCTTGCGAAGTGTAAGGAGAAGCAGTCTGGTTTTAATAAGAATGGCAATATACGTAGAATATTTGAAACATTACATTTCTCAAATGGTCGACAACCTCTCCATTTTCTTTTACTTGTTTATTCCCATGTCTTGGATTACTTTTGATAAATCTTAATTGTTTATTCCCGTGTCTTGTACTACTTTTATAAATCTTAATTGTATATTCCCGTGTGTTGTACTACTTTTGATAAATCTTACTTGTTTATTCCTGTGTCTTGTACTACTTTTGATAAACTTTCATGCCCAGGAACTGCCATCGCTTGCTGAACCTCTGAAAACATGGAAGTGTAAGTGAAAGCCGGGCAGAGACAGACGTACCGCAGCCCCGACGGTCCAGTGTCCGGTTTCAGCTGGAATAGAAGTTTGCTTAATACAGGTACAATGTAGGTTATTGTTTAAATCATTCCATTCCTAAATAATGATGTGCTTCGTTTTGAAGTTACGTGTACTTACTGCAACACTTCTGGTGTACCCTACCACACCATATTTTGACGCAGCGTACGCAGGAGCATATGGTATCGGGGTTAAACCTAAAAAAAAAAAAAATTGTACCAGATCATCAGCAAATCTAAAACAGTGTCCCGAAAAAGTACTTTCTTATGCAAACAATGTTTCCTTATTAAATATATGACCTGCTGTAGATCCAATGTTAACGACCACGCCCCCTCGACCCCCAGACTGTTTGTTCAAGTACTTTTCCGCCAGCTTAGTGCCTTCTATCACACCAATCTACCAGGAACAATCGTGTCATGAATTCATGAATATTCAGATGCGTGTATCAACGAAACATTATAGAAAAGCAAGCTGACAAATAGCAAGCAGGCCAATTACTAATGTAAACTGTACACAACAATATTCAAACATTCTCCATTAAAAGACTCTTTTAGATATATATCTAGAATTCGAACCATAATGGTGACAGTGAAAAGTACAGAATACGAATGGTAATATATAACTTAATTGTGACAGACAGCCGCAAAAACGTCTTATCATTACACGTACAGATAATAAATGTATATCTATATAAAAACGTCTTATCATTACACGTACAGATAATAAATGTATATCGTTATACTAACCTTTGATGGAAAATTTGTACATTTGAATTATTTTTTTATTGATTTCTATAACTTTTCAGATTACCTTTATCATACATGATATTTTTCGTCTGGATTTCAACATTATTTAGCATTTCAAGTCTTTAAAAAAAACACGTAATTCAACTTTCAGTACCTTAATGACTTGTCCTATATCGACTTTTATCTTAGCTGAAGAGCTGTAGTTCTCTGAGAAAATATTGGGACAAATCAGGGGGCTACAGATCCACCCCTTTGATATTAAAATCTTCAATTTACAGCGCACAAAAATGCGCACGGTTGACGCCTCATATCGTTGTATTCTTGTATTGCCGTCTCATAAATTTAATATCAAAAGATTTTTAACATATTTTCCTACCATATTTGTGTCCAAACATACCATCAAATATTCATTAAAGTCCTATATGACCTGAAAACACAGCTTCAAATAATTTCGTTTGTTGACGTAGCCATGTTTGGTAGTCAGTCAATTCGAACGCTGTTGCTATTGGTATCGATTCATAAGATCCTTTACAAATTATGTATTCGGTCTTCATTTATTATAAACACGAATGATTAATAGAAATCAAACTATAGTTTAACTAAAGGTAAAATAAGCTCTTGATTATTGAAAATGCTACAAAAGCCGAGTCTAGGATGCGTTTTACAACAGAACTTAAAACTTGCGACCAACTTTACATACTGAAATAATGCTGAAAATTAAGTATCAGAAACGTTTTAATTCATTCATTTAAACTAATAAATGTGTAATACAATTTAAGATTTACGGCTTTGTCGTAAGTTGTTTTGTAAAACGGGCCCCAGGTCTGTTACGCTCGTGTGGCAGTGATGGGGATCGCGCCAGCCTAATGAAAGCCGCGTTGCCGCGAGTTTGCCTATTTGAATAATTATCATTTAACAAAACGGAGATGATTTATCATCTAAAATATTAACGAAAAATACTTATGGGGAAATTAATTCACATCTGGACGTTATTGTGTAATCATGGAAATGAACCGGGTTTCGTAATGACTGGCTACCTAACGTGGCTACGTCAACGATCAAAATCACTAAAATGGGAACTTTAAAACTTTGAGGGTTCATCCATGTGGTTTTAATGTTTCCTTGGCCTTAGTCTACGTACTAAGTTGACAATAACAATGGTTCTCCAGGAAATGACATTTTCTCCGGATAATCCAGCATTGTTAACCACTATATCAAGTCCTCCAAATTTTGCTGTCGCTTGTTTAAAGGCTTCTACAAATAAAAACCTCTTGTTATCTATCACACGACTCAACAATCGCGTCAATTTCATTATATTTACTATCATACTTTCCCGGTTTGTTTGTTGTTGTTTTGTTTTTGTTGTTGTTTTTTTTATTATTATTTTTTTATTTCATTTTTTTTTTTTTTTGCTAAATTAAATTGAAACATATATAGAATAACCAATAATATGGCATTTTCATTTTCATACCTTCAAATTCTGTAAGATTGCTGACGTCACATTTAACAAAAATGGCTCTGTTGTCATACTTCGGCTTCCATTCATCGATGGTTTTCTCTCCTGTTTCTTGCTTCACGTCACAAATGCAAACCTTAAAACAGAGTTCATGAAAGTTTTAAACCCTAACATACTGCTCTAGGCTGCTACAAGAGTTGACATCGACCAGATTCAACTCCCTTCACTTCTCACGGAGCCTAATCTCACCGAAAATACTAGATACATGTATGACACAAATTAACAATATCAAAATTACTATTCCAGACATCCGAGATTTGGTGAAGGCGTCAGTCTAAATATTCAGCCGAATCTCTGTCTAGATTAACTGCAGTGATAAATGTACATGTATTTGATTAAAATTAAAAATAAATACTTCTTCAAATTTTATTCACTAAAGAGCTACAAAGTCCAATTTAATCAAGACGTTCAAAATAACACAAGAACAGGTCTATTTTAAATTCGTATGATTTCCCGAATTGCGCCCCATACCTGATTTCTTACCTTTACTTTCTGTTTCAGAAGTTCTTCAGCGAAGGCTTTACCTAGTCCCTGTGCTCCCCCGGTAATCAAGGCCACTTTTCCATCCAGTAACATACTGCAATACTTATAATGCAGACAGTTATACCCGTGGTTTAAGTACGTGTACTTTGCTCAAACTGACATCATCATCGACATACACTATGTAGTACTGTTTACAAGAGTTACCTTCTCTTGGTATGACCTTTGAATGTGTTGTGGTTTTTGGTTGGTTGGTTTTTTCTTGCTTGCTTGCTTTGTGTGTGTGTATTATATTTTCGGAATGTTTTTTTTTTTAAATTCATTTTTGGGGTTTATTTGTTTTGTTTTGGTTTAGCTCACCTGAGGTGAAAGCTCTTAAAAGTGTGTCTTTTGCCCGGAGTCCGTCCGGCCGCCCGTAAACTAGTGACTTACTCTCCTGAACCACCAAACTTGCTACACAAAGCATGCTTGGGTATTAACTAAATGATGATTTTTAATTCAAGTTTGTTCAAATGAAGTGTCACACCTTTTATAAAGTGGAGATAATTAAAAATTAGTAAAATTTTGTGACATCTTTTGAAATATTTAAATCAAATCATTTGTTGGTGAAGGGGATTCAGCTTTATTGAATTGAATGACCAATCTCCTTCCAAAGATAATCGACAAAAGGCAAATATAGGGTGGAGTCAACAAACTAACTCTGATAATGTTAGTATAAGGTTAAAATTTCAAGAATCTTAATATTGTCCAGGATGATGTTGATATTCGGTGTTGCCTGATAATATTAGTAAACTTAATATTAAACTTAATCAAGTTATTAGTGAAAAGGAAGTATTTGATACTGTAAAGTCTCTTTTATAAAGTAATAAAGCAGGTGGTATTTTGAAGCACTCTATTGATAAGCCTATGCCTGTCTTCACTGAGATTTTAAATGTTGTATTTGAAAGTGGTATAATACCTAGTACATGGTCTGAAGGTTGCATTTGTCCAATATATAAAAATAAAGGTGATAAATTTTATGCAGACAACTTTAGAGATATTACAATATTTCAAAGTTGTTTTGACAAGTTATTTACATGTATTACTCAATAATGGATTGTTTACGATGTATGTGAGGAACAAGCTGGCTTAAGAAAGGAGGTAGAGTACAACATATCATATATCTAATCTTAAATGTAAATTTATGCTTATTCGGGAAGAAATAGTTATATTGCGCCTTCATTGATTATCATAAAGTTTTTGACTTTGTAAACAGAATCATGAAAGGTGAAGATAACGAACAGTGATCAATCTCATAAATCCTATAAGCAATACAAAATAGATAGTTGGGCAAACACTGACCCCTGGACACACCAGAGGTGGGATCAGGTGCCTAGGAGAAGTAATCATGTTATGACAAAAAATACTACGTACATCTATTGATGACAAAATACTGATTGTTATTCAAAACTTGTATGAGAATGTCAAGTCCTGTGTTAGAAATGGTTCTAATTGTTCAATTTTTTACTTCAAATATAAGAGTTAGACAGGACGAAAATCTATCACCCTCTTGTTTTCCATATTTTTCAGTGATCTGGTTGAATTTATGTCACATTCATATAATGGTCTCATTGATATTTGTAATATTGCATGGGCCTAAATTTTGCAGCCCTTCACCGGCAATGGTGACGTCTCCATATGAGTGAAATATTCTGGAGATGGACGTAAAACAATATACAATCAATCAATCAATAATATTGCATATTTAGTGTTTGACAATTCAGAGATTGAAGTATATTCTAAGTTCTACCCGTTCTTATATGCTGAAGACGCTGTAATATCAACTGAATCTGCAGAAGAGCTATGTAATCTTCTTTGAATGCAATGTTTTTGTATTGTCAGACTTGAAACCTGAAGGCCAATGCTGAGAAAACCACATTTGTAAATTTTTTTTGTAAAAAATCGTGATTTAGACAATATTAGATATAATTTTAATGGCGAACAATTCTTTGTAGTTGATGAATTTCAATACTTAGTTATCAAATTTACTAGAAAGGGTTGTTTTAAATCTAACAAAAACAAACTTGTACAACAAGCAAGGAATTAAAGCCATGTTCTATGTATTACGCAAGTCTAGAAAATTTTGTTTACCTATAGATATATCATCACAATTGTTTCATTCAATTATTGCTCCCATCGTGGTGTATAGAGCCGAAGTATGGGGTTATGAAGATAATAACATCATTGATAGATTGCATCTTGAATTTTGTAAATATATAATGAAAGTTTTAAAATGTACACCGACATTTATGATGAAAGGTTAAGATAACGAACAGTGATCAATCTCATGACTCCTATAAGCAATACAAAATTGAGAGTTGGGCAAACACACACACCTGGAAATACCAGAGGTGGACCTTTCCCCCTCCTTAAACCCGCCACTGAAATGAGAGTTGTTATAACGTACGTTAACATAGTTGAACGACAACTTAACAGGAATGCTATCAATTTGTATTTCTAAATTCAAATTTGGATTAATGTTATTGTATAATTATCAGACGTATATTTGTCGCTCTTGATTTTCAAACGAATCCTGTTTTAAAATGCATTCCGATTTACTCCCAGTAATTCATTTTTTTAAAAATAAAATGTAATATTACAGATACCAACTATATAAAAGATAATATGAATTATCATCACCTGATAGAAATGTTGACGCACAATTGTTTTAACAATTTCCATCGCCTAGGATTTTAATAACTCTATAGTTATTTTCTCTCTCTCTCTCTCTCTCTCTCTCTCTCTCTCTCTCTCTCTCTCTCTCTCTTTTTTTTTTTTTTTTTTTTTTTAGCGAATCCAAGGGGGGGGGGGATTGCAACCCCCGTAACCCCTCTTCTAGATCCGCCACTGGTATTTATATCTCTTAACTGATTCGAAACGCAAGAGCTTGTTCTGCGTATGATCAGGTTTTTTTAAAAATCAAAACAGGCTATTGACAAACAAGGTGATGGTGCAGGAGTTTCAACAGTCTCGTTTAAAGTCAGCATTTCGCAAATTCTATGGTCGTTATAACAATCTAGTTTGCCAATACAACCTATCATTGGGTCAAACGCTGTCTAACTTGTTTCATACCGATTGTTAGGCCGTTCTTGGCACACTAATTTTGACTACGGATAACTCCGTTTACCTTATCAAGATATAGGGCTCACAGCGGGTGTGACCGGTCGACAGGGGATTCTTATTCCTCCTAGGCACCTAATCCCACCTTTGGTATATCCAGGGGTCAGTGTTTGCCCAACTCTCTTATTTTGTATTGCTTATAGGAGTTATGAGATTGATCACTGTTCGTTATCTTCACCTTTCATGCAAGCATCTCCAAGTAGTGCAGATTCAGGTTTATAAAATCATGCATGGCCCACGGTGGTAGATTGGGGACCACAATAGGGGACCAAAGTTTTATTGGGAAATATTTTAAAATCATCTCGACAATAGCTAGGACATATGTATTGTCATATTAATATTCAAGCATCTATAAGTAGCTCAAATTTAAGGTTGTTCATATTGAAGGCCCCAGGGGTAGGATGGAGCCACAATTTAGGAGATCAGTTTTATATGGAAATAAACAGGAAATTAATAAAACAAATTATTTTCAAGGGCACTAGTAGCAGGACCACACTAAATCATATCGAAATTTAAATGTTCCCAAGTTTCTTTTATGCCATCGCGTCTATATTTTGGGGCATGCTGTTTTCATCCTTTCTATCTGTCTGTGCGAAACTTTAACCTTGCTCATGACTTTTAAAAAATAGATAGTGAATGATAGGGCTCTCATGTGTCATATTTACATACTTTGTGACAAAACTTTTTTTTTTTTTTTTTTTTTACACTAAAGTGCCTTGACTTACTTTTAAGAA